>NC_088422.1:8128365-8248365 GCF_034236695.1 Oncorhynchus nerka | reverse complement strand
CAATCTGGATGGGGTTTTTGTAAAGGGGAAAGGGCACCTCAGTACCTCCAGGCTCTTAAAAGGTTTTACACCCAAACATTTTAAGGAAACTCGTTCATCCACGTTTTGGCCTGTGCATGTCCCTACCAGGAGAATACAGTTCCTGCTCAGCCCAGTCAAAACTGTTCGCTGCTCTCTGGCCCCCAATGGTGGAACAAACTATCACGACGCCAGGACAGCGGAGTCAATCACCACCTTCCGGAGACATTTGAAATCATTTTTTAAGGAATACCTAGGATAGGAAAAAGTAATCCCTCTCACCCCCTCCCCCCTTAAAAGATTTAGATGCACTACTGTTCCACTGGATGTCATAAGGTGAATGCACCAATTTGTAAGTCGCTCTGGATAAGAGCGTCTGCTAAATGACTTAAATGTAAATGTAAATGTATGTATTAACCGGGCAGGCCAATTTATCGATGGAAGCCCGGAAACTGAAAGGGCTACTCCGCCATTGTGGGTCAAATTCCGGGACACCAAAACGTGAATAAATCAAAAAGTACACATCCAATCTGGATGGGGTTTTTTTTGCACGAAAGGGCACACATAGACGAGCATTTTCATTTCATTAAAACCGTTTTTGTATAAAACATTTTTATAGGAAATCGTGTTTTAAGTTTTGGAAAAAAAAGTGCATGTTACCGGGAGCATAGGTGCCTGTGGATGCGAATTGTTTTTTACATGCTCTACTTGTTGCCCATCACGAGAGAGAGTATGAGACGAAATTTGGGACCTCTAGCCCTTCGGGAAGTATTTTTAATCATTTTTTGAAAATGTCAGAATTTGGTCGAAAAATGACAGAGTCCCCACTTTTCTCAGCCGTGCACCTGGTGATTGACAATCGGCACCTGGTAACCTAATTACACTTAGCGGTGTTCCAGAAATCCATGCCCGCTATGGGAGCACCCTACTACGGACCTTTATCCATGGGCGCCCTCATACATCCGTGCAACTGGTGATTTGAAATAGGCACCTGGGAACCTAAAAATTAAAATACTGTCCTAAATGCACCTGCCAGTGTTCCTGATATTCATGCCCACTATGGGAGTACCATACTACGGCCCTCTATCCATGGGGGCCCACCCTGAGTGATTTATGGACACTTTCACATATTTTTGTGGATGCGGATTAGCATTGACCTCTGTGCAACTGGTGATTGAAAATAGGCACCTGGGAACCTAAAAATTCAAATACTCTCCTAAATGCACTTGTCGGTCATTCTGATATTAATGCCCACTATGGGACTATCATACTACGGCCCTCTTTCCATGGGGGCCCGTCCTGAGTGCTTTATGGACTGTTTAAAATATTGTTGTGGATGCGGATTAGGATATACCTCTGTGCAACTGGTGATTGAAAATAGGCACCTGGGAACCTAAAAATTAAAACATGGTCCAAAATGCACTTACCGGTGTGACAGATATTCATGCCCGCTATAGGAGCACCCTACTACGGCCCTCTATCCATGGGCGCCCCTATACATCCGTGCAACTGGTGATTTGAAATAGGCACCTGGGAACCTAAAAATTTAAATACTGTCCTAAATGCACTTACCGGTACTCCTCATATGCATGCCCACTATGGGAGTACCATACTACGGCCCTCTATGCATGGGGGACCACCCTGAGTGATTTATGGACACTTTCACATATTTTTGTGGATGCGGATTAGCATTTACCATTATCCATGAACCTTTATGGATGTTACCATTATCCATGAACCTTTACTGATGTTACCATTATCCATGAACCTTTACTGATGTTACCATTATCCATTCACCTTTACTGATATTACCATTATCCATTAACCTTTACTGATGTTACCATTATCGATTAACCTTTACTGATGTTACCATTATCCATGAACCTTTACTGATGTTACCATTATCCATGAACCTTTACTGATGTTACCATTATCCATGAACCTTTACTGATGTTACCATTATCCATGAACCTTTACTGATGTTACCATTATCCATGAACCTTTACTGGTGTTACCATTATCCATTAACCTTTACTGATGTTACCATTATCAATTAACCTTTACTGATGTTACCATTATCCATGAACCTTTACTGATGTTACCATTATCCATTAACCTTTATTGATATTACCATTATCCATTAACCTTTACTGATGTTACCATTATCCATGAACCTTTACTGATGTTACCATTATCCATGAACCTTTACTGATGTTACCATTATCCATGAACCTTTACTGATGTTACCATTATCCATGAACCTTTACTGATGTTACCATTATCCATGACCATTTACTTATGTTACCATTATCCATGAACCTTTACTGATGTTACCATTATCCATGAACCTTTACTGATGTTACCATTATCCATGAACCTTTACTGATGTTACCATTATCCATGACCATTTACTTATGTTACCATTATCCATGAACCTTTACTGATATTACCATTATCCATGAACCTTTACTGATGTTACCATTATCCATGAACCTTTACTGATGTTACCATTATCCATGAACCATTATTGATGTTACCATTATCCATGAACCTTTACTGATGTTACCATTATCCATGAACCTTTACTGATGTTACCATTATCCATGAACCATTACTGATGTTACCATTATCCATGAACCTTTACTGATGTTACCATTATCCATGAACCTTTACTGATATTACCATTATCCATTAACCTTCACTGATGTTTAAATCAGAGATTTTTACTGTTGGTGACTTGGGGAATACAGGCCTAAGGAAAGTGGGTAACAGGGATGAGATAGGAAAGTAACAGGGCTGAGATAGGAAAGTAACAGGGATGAGGTGTATTGGCAAAGGAACTGGGGTCTTGAGTAACACACACGTCATTTAGGGACAGGATATGCCTGTATCTGTACTTGATTGTATAGGTTTGAGGGTATTGGCATGTGGGTGTTGGGGTTAGGGCATGGGGGTAACAGGGCTGGGGTGTGTGTGTCATTGAGTTTAGGTGCGTTGGTAAGTGGGCTGAGGTATATAGATATTGAGGTTGAGGAATAGGGGTAAATATCTGTTCATGTTATTATAGACAGAGCACTCTGTCACAACTGTGACCAACAATAAAACATACTTTTAAATAAAGAAATAAATAATCAAAATGGATGACATGTTAGGCTACTAGTGGCATAAGATTAGCATAGTGGCATGTCTGGGAAAGATGTGGGAACAAATGGGATAATATCATTCTAGATTGTAGCATCACATTCTTCTATGACATATAGACTTTCCTTCAAATGAATCTGTCTGTCTGGGATTGTGGGGGTTGTATTTTAGAATTGACATGGTCCTGGTTGTTGTATGTCTATTGAGTTCCTGACACAGATGATGTCATTAAACATGAAATGTTCTCTCTTTCTGAACAGATCAGTTTAAACTCACCTCAGAAGTCTATTTGGAGGTTAAAGTTGGTAAAGAGGTCACCCTCCCCTGTCACCTCTCACCTGACACCAGTGCTGTTGCCACGACGATCAGGTGGTTTAAAAGGACAGAGTGTATTTACCTGTATAAGAATGGCCAGGTGACAGAGAGGAGTGGCTATGAGGGCAGAGTGAGTCTGATCACCCAGGAGCTGAAGAGAGGCAACGTGTCTCTGAGGCTGAGATACTTCAGGGAGTCAGATACAGGAGTCTACATCTGTCAGGTCATCCATGGAGAACAGAAGGAGGAGGCTGCAGTGGGTTTATGGATCAGAGGAGGTAAGTGTTCTAGAACTCCAGTAATGTTTCTAAACACCTAAACAACAACAATAACAACCAGTCTCTTTCCCTGTACAGAACACTTGTACTTTCTCATGTAGGTAGGAGTTCATAGTAGGAGTTACAGATGAGTAGACTAGATTCATTCTGAATATCAACTTGTTACAATGCATATTACCATCACTAATGTAAGGTCTACCTGGTTAAATAAAGGTGAAATAAAATACATTTTAAAAAGACAAAGAACAGACCAGAGTGTTAATCTGATACTATAAAAACTACAGGCCTTGTGAACAGCAGTGTGTATTTTTTAAGGCTACAATTTAAATCAGTTTATTTTCATTTATCAATACTCTCCCCAAATGTTCTCAAGGTTGGTTGGATAAAGATGTATAGCTGTTCTTCAAATTATCCAGAATTTTCATATCATAGATCTCCTACAATATATCTGCTATGGAGGTCAACATTTCACATAGTTCTCCCACAATATATCTGCTATGGAGGTCAAAGTTTCACATAGTTCTCCCACAATATATCTGCCAAAGATGTCAACATTTCACATATCCCTCCCACAAAATATCTGTTGTAGAGCTCAACATTTTAGAGGGGTTGAGTTAAATGCGGAAGACACATCTCAGTTGAATACATTCAGTTGGACAGCTGACTAGGTATCCCCCTTTCCTTTCCCTTTCACAATATATCTGCCATGGAGGTCAATATTTCACATAGTCCTTCACATAGTCCTCCCACTATATATCTGCTATAGAGGTCAATATTTCACATAGTCCTCACACTATATATCTGCTATAGAGGTCAATATTTCACATAGTCCCCCACTATATATCTGCTATAGAGGTCAATATTTCACATAGTCCTCCCACTATATATCTGCCATAGAGGTCAATATTTCACATAGTCCTCCCACAATATATCTACCATGGAGGTCAATATTTCACATAGCCCTCCCACAATATATCTGCCATAGAGAACAACATTTCACACTCCAAAATGAAAATAGAATCAGCTTGAATTTAGCTTGATGTCTTATTATGAAGCATTCAGTCATTCTCAGACTGCTCACATAGTAGTGCTGCTTACATCCCTTTCCCTAGATGTACATTAGTAATGAATGTGATGAACAGTCATCCCAATGTGATGTATGGTATTTCATTAAATTATGTAATGAGACAGACATTCAATGACCAATAATGCATTCTGTTTTACATTATCATTATTCATGACTCTCCATCTTGGATAATGGATGATCAGATGAGGGTGAGTATTTACTTATTTGTCTGTTTTGTTTATTGACAACCAGTAACACAAGACAAAGAACAGACCAGAGTGTTAATCTGATACTATAAAAACTACAGGCCTTGTGAACAGCAGTGTGTATTCTTCAAGGCTACAAATTAATTCAGTTTCTTTACATTTATCAATACTCTCCCCAAATGTTCTCAAGGTAGGTTGGATTAAGATGTATAGATGTTCTTCAAATTATCCAGAATTTTCATATCATAGACCTCCCACAATATATCTGCCATAGAGGTCAACATTTCAGAGGGGTTGAGTGAAAAGCGGAAGACACATCTCAGTTGAACACATTCATTTGGACAACTGACTAGGTATCCCCCTTTCCTTTCCATTTCACATAGTCCTCCCACTATATATCTGCAATTGAGGTCAATATTTCACATAGTCCTCCCACTATATATCTGCCATAGAGGTCAATATTTCACATAGTCCTCCCACAATATATCTGGCATTGAGGTCAATATTTCACATAGTTCTCCCACAATATATCTGCCAAAGATGTCAACATTTCACATATCCCTCCCACAAAATATCTGTTGTAGAGCTCAACATGTCAGAGGGGTTGAGTTAAATGTGGAAGACATATTTCAGTACAATACATTCAGTTGGACAACTGACTAGGAATCCATTTTTCCCTTTAACTTCCCTTTCACTTAGTCCTCCAACAATATATCTGGCATTGAGTTCAATATTTCACATAGCCCTCCCACAATATATCTTGCATTGAGGTCAATATTTCACATAGTCCTCCCACAATATATCTGGCATTTAAGTCAATATTTCACATAGTCCTCCCACAATATATCTGGCATTGAGGTCAATATTTCACATTGTCCTCCCACAATATATCTGGCATTTAAGTCAATATTTCACATAGCCCTCCCACTATATATCTGGCATTGAGGTCAATATTTCACATAGTCCTCCCACAATATATCTGGCATTTAAGTCAATATTTCACATAGTCCTCCCACAATATATCTGGCATTGAGGTCAATATTTCACATAGTCCTCCCACAATAGTTCTGGCATTGAGGTCAATATTTCACATAGTCCTCCCACAATATATCTGGCATTGAGGTCAATATTTCACATAGGCCTCCCACAATATATATGTCATTGAGATCAATATTTCACATAGGCCTCCCACACTATATTTGTCATTGAGGTCAATATTTCACATAGGCCTCCCACAATATATCTGGCATTGAGGTCAATATTTCACATAGGCCTCCCACAATATATCTGTCATTGAGGTCAATATTTCACTTAGCCCTCCCACAATATATCTGGCATTGAGGTCAATATTTCACTTAGCCCTCCCACAATATATCTGGCATTGAGGTCAATATTTCACATAGCCCTCCCACAATCTATCTGGCATTGAGGTCAACATTTCTCACTTCGAAATTAACATGGAATCAGCTTGAAATCAGTTTGATGTCCCAGTATGAATCATTTTGTGATGTTTAGACTGTTCCAATAGTAGCACTGCTTACATCTCTTTCCCTAGATGTACATTAGTAATGAATGTGATGAACAGTCATTCCAATATGAAGTATGGTGTTTTATTAAATTATTGTAATGAGACAAAAATTCAATGAACAATAATAACTAATGCATTCTGTTTTACATGATCATTAATCATAACTCTCCATCTTTGATAATGGATGATCAGATGAGGGTGAGTATTTACTTATTTGTCTGTTTTGTTTATTGACAACCAGTAACACAAGACAAAGAACAGACCAGAGTGTTAATCTGATACTATAAAAACTACAGGCCTTGTGAACAGCAGTGTGTATTCTTCAAGGCTACAAATTAATTCAGTTTCTTTACATTTATCAATACTCTCCCCAAATGTTCTCAAGGTAGGTTGGATTAAGATGTATAGATGTTCTTCAAATTATCCAGAATTTTCATATCATAGACCTCCCACAATATATCTGCCATAGAGGTCAACATTTCAGAGGGGTTGAGTGAAAAGCGGAAGACACATCTCAGTTGAAAACATTCAGTTGGACAACTGACTAGGTATCCCCCTTTCCTTTCCCTTTCATATAGTCCTCCCACTATATATCTGCCATTGAGGTCAATATTTCACATAGTCCTCCCACTATATATCTGCCATAGAGGTTAATATTTCACATAGTCCTCCCACAATATATCTGCCATAGAGGTCAATATTTCACATATCCCTCCCACAAAGTATCTGTTGTAGAGCTCAACATTTTAGAGGGGTTGAGTTAAATGCGGAAGACACATCTCAGTTGAATACATTCAGTTGGACAACTGACTAGGTATCCCGCTTTCCTTTCCCTTTCACAATATATCTGCCATAGAGGTCAATATTTCACATAGTCCTCCCACTATATATCTGCCATAGAGGTCAATATTTCACATAGTCCTCCCACTATATATCTGCCATAGAGGTCAATATTTCACATAGTTCTCCCACTATATATCTGCCATAGAGGTCAATATTTCACATAGCTCTCCCACAATATATCTGCCAAAGATGTCAACATTTCACATATCCCTCCCACAAAATATCTGTTGTAGAGCTCAACATTTTAGAGGGGTTGAGTTAAATGCGGAAGACACATCTCAGTTGAATACATTCAGTTGGACAGCTGACTAGGTATCCCCCTTTCCTTTCCCTTTCACAATATATCTGCCATGGAGGTCAATATTTCACATAGTCCTTCACATAGTCCTCCCACTATATGTCTGGCATTTAAATCAATATTTCACATAGTCCTCCCACAATATTTCTGGCATTGAGGTCAATATTTCACATAGTCCTCCCACAATATATCTGGCATTTAAGTCAATATTTCACATAGCCCTCCCACTATATATCTGGCATTGAGGTCAATATTTCACATAGTTCTCCCACAATATATCTGGCATTTAAATCAATATTTCACATAGTCCTCCCACAATATATCTGGCATTGAGGTTAATATTTCACATAGTCCTCCCACAATAGTTCTGGCATTGAGGTCAATATTTCACATAGTCCTCCCACAATATATCTGGCATTGAGGTCAATATTTCACATAGGCCTCCCACAATATATATGTCATTGAGATCAATATTTCACATAGGCCTCCCACACTATATTTGTCATTGAGGTCAATATTTCACATAGGCCTCCCACAATATATCTGGCAATGAGGTCAATATTTCACTTAGCCCTCCCACAATATATCTGGCATTGAGGTCAATATTTCACATAGCCCTCCCACAATATATCTGGCATTGAGGTCAATATTTCACATAGGCCTCCCACAATATATCTGCTTTTGAGTTCAACATTTCTCACTTCGAAATTAACATGGAATCAGCTTGAAATCAGTTTGATGTCCCAGTATGAATCATTCTGTGATGTTTAGACTGTTCCAATAGTAGCACTGCTTACATCCCTTTCCCTAGATGTACATTAGTAATGAATGTGATGAACAGTCATTTCAATATGAAGTATGGTGTTTTATTAAATTATATTAATGAGACAAAAATTCAATGACCAATAATAACTAATGCATTCTGTTTTACATGATCATTATTCATGACTCTCCATCTTGGATAATGGATGATCAGATGAGGGTGAGTATTTACTTATTTGTCTGTTTTGTTTATTGACAACCAGTAACACAAGACAAAGAACAGACCAGAGTGTTAATCTGATACTATAAAAACTACAGGCCTTGTGAACAGCAGTGTGTATTCTTCAAGGCTACAAATTAATTCAGTTTCTTTACATTTATCAATACTCTCCCCAAATGTTCTCAAGGTAGGTTGGATTAAGATGTATAGATGTTCTTCAAATTATCCAGAATTTTCATATCATAGACCTCCCACAATATATCTGCCATAGAGGTCAACATTTCAGAGGGGTTGAGTCAAAAGCGGAAGACATATCTCAGTTGAAAACATTCAGTTGGACAACTGACTAGGTATCCCCCTTTCCTTTCCCTTTCATATAGTCCTCCCACTATATATCTGCCATTGACGTCAATATTTCACATAGTCCTCCCACTATATATCTGCCATAGAGGTCAATATTTCACATAGTCCTCCCACAATATATCTGGCATTGAGGTCAATATTTCACAGAGTTCTCCCACAATATATCTGCCAAAGATGTCAACATTTCACATATCCCTCCCACAAAATATCTGTTGTAGAGCTCAACATTTTAGAGGGGTTGAGTTAAATGCGGAAGACACATCTCAGTTGAATACATTCAGTTGGACAACTGACTAGGTATCCCCCTTTCCTTTCCATTTCACATAGTCCTCCCACTATATATCTGCCATAGAGGTCAATATTTCACATAGTCCTCCCACTATATATCTGCCATAGAGGTCAATATTTCACATAGTCCTTCCTCAATATATCTGCCATAGAGGTCAATATTTCACATAGTCCTCCCACTATATACAGTGCCTTGCGAAAGTATTCGGCCCCCTTGAACTTTGCGACCTTTTGCCACATTTCAGGCTTCAAACATAAAGATATAAAACTGTATTTTTTTTCTGAAGAATCAACAAGTGGGACACAATCATGAAGTGGAACAACATTTATTGGATATTTCAAACTTTTTTAACAAATCAAAAACTGAAAAATTGGGCGTGCAAAATGATTCAGCCCCTTTACTTTCAGTGCAGCAAACTCTCTCCAGAAGTTCAGTGAGGATCTCTGAATGATCCAATGTTGACCTAAATGACTAATGATGGTAAATACAATCCACTTGTGTGTAATCAAGTCTCCGTATAAATGCACCTGCACTGTGATAGTCTCAGAGGTCCGTTAAAAGCGCAGAGAGCATCATGAAGAACAAGGAACACACCAGGCAGGTCCGAGATACTGTTGTGAAGAAGTTTAAAGCCGGATTTGGATGCAAAAAGATTTCCCAAGCTTTAAACATCCCAAGGAGCACTGTGCAAGCAATAATATTGAAATGGAAGGAGTATCAGACCACTGCAAATCTACCAAGACCTGGCCGTCCCTCTAAACCTTCAGCTCATACAAGGAGAAGACTGATCAGAGATGCAGCCAAGAGGCCCATGATCACTCTGGATGAACTGCAGAGATCTACAGCTGAGGTGGGAGACTCTGTCCATAGGACAACAATCAGTCGTATATTGCACAAATCTGGCCTTTATGGAAGAGTGGCAATAAGAAAGCCATTTCTTAAAGATATCCATAAAAAGTGTCGTTTAAAGTTTGCCACAAGCCACCTGGGAGACACACCAAACATGTGGAAGAAGGTGCTCTGGTCAGATGAAACCAAAATTGAACTTTTTGGCAACAATGCAAAACGTTATGTTTGGCGTAAAAGCAACACAGCTCATCACCCTGAACACACCAAATACAGGACCTTTCTGGAAGAAAACCTGATGGAGTCTGCAAAAGACCTGAGACTGGGACGGAGATTTGTCTTCCAACAAGACAATGATCCAAAACATAAAGCAAAATCTACAATGGAATGGTTCAAAAATAAACATATCCAGGTGTTAGAATGGCCAAGTCAAAGTCCAGACCTGAATCCAATCGAGAATCTGTGGAAAGAACTGAAAACTGCTGTTCACAAATGCTCTCCATCCAACCTCACTGAGCTCGAGCTGTTTTGCAAGGAGGAATGGGAAAAAATTTCAGTCTCTCGATGTGCAAAACTGATAGAGACATACCCCAAGCAACTTACAGCTGTAATCGCAGCAAAAGGTGGCGCTACAAAGTATTAACTTAAGGGAGCTGAATCATTTTGCACGCCAAATTTTTCAGTTTTTGATTTGTTAAAAAAGTTTGAAATATCCAATAAATGTCGTTCCAATTCATGATTGTGTCCCACTTGTTGTTGATTCTTCACAAAAAAATACAGTTTTATATCTTTATGTTTGAAGCCTGAAATGTGGCAGAAGGTCGCAAAGTTCAAGGGGGCCGAATACTTTCGCAAGGCACTGTATCTGCCATAGAGGTCAATATTTCACATAGTCCTCCCACTATATATCTGCCACAGAGGTCAATATTTCACATAGTCCTCCCACTATATATCTGCCATAGAGGTCAACATTTCACATAGTCCTCCCACTATATATCGGCCATGGAGGTCAATATTTCACATAGTCCTCCCACAATATATCTGCCATAGATAACAACATTTCACACTCCGAAATGAAAATAGAATCAGCTTGAATTCAGTTTGATGTCCCAGTATGAATCATTCTGTGATTTTTAGACTATTCCAATAGTAGCACTGCTTACATCCATTTCCCGAGATGTGCATTAGTAATGAATGTGATGAACAGTCATATCAATATGATGTATGGTATTTCATTAAATTATGTAATGAGACAGAAATTTAATGAACAGTAATAACTAATGTATTCTGTTTTACATGATCATTATTCATGACTCTCCATCTTGGATAATGGATGATCAGAATAGGTGAGTAATTACTTATTTATCTGTTTTGTTTATTGACAACCAATAACACAAGACAAAGAACAGACCAGAGTGTTAATCTGATACTATAAAAACTACAGGCCTTGTGAACAGCAGTGTGTCTTCTTCAAGGCTACAAATGAAATCAGTTTCTTTACATTTATCAATACTCTCCCCAAATGTTCTCAAGGTAGGTTGTATTATGATGTCATATGTTCTTCACATTCTACTGAATGTATATTCCAGAGAACCCTGCCTCCTGACACAATATCCTGTATCTGACATAGAGCCCAATGCTGGTTATCACAAACAATGACAATAATCATTTGATCAGAGAAAGACCAATAACAAAACAACATTATTTATGAAGTTAACCAGATCTCATTGGTGCCCACAGTCCCTACTTGAGGGAGGCTTGAGTGACAGGAGAAATCTGATTGGTCCTGTTTGTGTAACGGCGTTCTTCGTTTGTAGAAAGAGAGGACCGAAATGCAGCGTGGTGGTTACTCATGACTTTAATGTAGAAAATAGCGATACATGAAATAACTCATAAACAAAACAACAAACGGAACGTGAAACCTAATTACAGCCTATCTGGTGAAACTACACAGAGACAGGAACAATCACCCACGAACTACAAAGCGAAACTAAGGCTGCCTAAATACGGTTCCCAATCCGAGACAACGAGAAGCACCTGACTCTAATTGAGAACTGCCTCAGGCAGCCAAGCCTAACTAGACACACCCCTAATAGCCGCGATCCCAAATAATACAAACCCCAATACGAAAACAACATATAAACCCATGTCACACCCTGGCCTCCCCAAACATATAACAAAAACACAAAATACAATGACCAAGGCGTGACAGTTTGTTCTGTAAATAGTTATGTCGTCTACCACACAGAACTCACCTCTCTGTTTTACACCATAGACTCAGGATCACGGTATTTACAATGTGAGACCCAGGAGGACAAGCTGAAGAGGGAGGCATCAGCTGGTGAGCTTGGTAAGTATGAGAGAGTCTGGAGGAGAGAGGATTGAATCAGGGAACATGAGTGATGTCATTCTGTTATTCAGACTAATTCATTTGTAACGTATCAAATAGTCAATAGACCAGTTGATGATTGGTTCAGCTCAGATAACTGTTGACTGGAGGAAATAATTACTAATAATTGTACCACCTCCATCAAATGATAATGTCTTTATAGACATACTATTGAATTAATTAATACATTACTTATTCAAACAACCAATTAATTATGTTAATTGCTCTCAGAGTTGAAGATGGAAAAATAATTAAAAGAGATATTAAGACAGGAGATGATGGAACAACTAAAGGAGAAAGACACACAACTGGATGATATGATCCAGGAAGTGAGAGAGAAAGAGAGACTCCTGGATGATATGACCCAGGGAGTGAGAGAGAAAGAGAGACTCCTGGATGATATGACCCAGGAAGTGAGAGAGAAAGAGAGACTCCTGGATGATATGACCCAGGAAGTGAGAGAGAAAGACACACAACTGGATGATATGACCCAGGAAGTGAGACAGAAAGACACACAACTGGATGATATGACCCAGGAAGTGAGAGAGAAAGAGAGACTCCTGGATTATATGACCCAGGAAGTGAGAGAGAAAGAGAAACTCCTGGTTGATATGACCCAGGAAGTGATAGAGAAAGAGAGAATCCTGGAGGAGAAGAACCAGATAATGGAACAGAGGGAGAAACTATTAGAAGAGAAAGACAAGCAACTGGAAGAGAAAGACAAGCAACTAAAGGATAGAAACATTCAACTAGAGGCTCTGAGAAAGTACCTGCAGGACAAGAACAGCCAAGTAGAGAACTTCAGAGTCCTACTGGAGGGAAAAGACCTTCAACTAGAGGACAGGAACCACAGACTGGGAGAGAAGGACAAACTACTGGAAGAGAGAGACAAACAACTAAAGGATAGAGACCTTCAACTAGAGGACAGCAACCACAGACTGGGAGAGAAGGACAGACTACTGGAAGAGAGAGTCAAACAACTGGAGGGAAAAGACCTTCAACTAGAGGACAGAAACCACAGACTGGAAGAGAAGGACAGACTACTGGAAGAGAGAGACAAACTACTGCAGGAAAAATACCTTCAACTAGAGGACAGAAACCACAGACTGGGGGAGAAGGACAGACTACTGGAAGAGAGAGACAAACTACTGGAAGAGAGAGACAAACATCTGGAAGAGAGAGACAAACTACTGAAGGAAAAAGAAAATGAAATAAAGGAGAAGCAGATTGAACTAGGAGACAAAGACAAAACAATTAAGGAAAGAGACCTTCAACTAGAGGACAGAAACTATAGACTGGGAGAGAGAGACAAACTACTGGAAGCGAGAGACAAACTACTGGAAGAGAGAGACAAACATCTGGAAGAGAGAGACAAACTACTGGAGGGAAAAGAAAATGAACTTAAAGAGAGGAGACAGGAAGTAAAAGAGAGGAGACAGGAAGTAGAAGAGAAAGACAACCTACTAGAGGAGAGAGAGAACCAGTTAAAGGAAAGAGACAAACAGGTGGAGGATGTCAACAATGAAAATGCTGAACTGGGTGAGATTATTCACACCATTAATACATTTAGTCTTCTGTACTTTCCTCAATTCTCAGGTTATTGTCGACTCTCCACTGAGTTGTGAATATTGTTGTCCATCACTTCATACTTTCCCTCTGCATCATATTTCTGTCTAAAGTCTTTAACACAGAATTCAGATCCTAGTCCTCCTTTGTTATTTCAGCTCAACAGATATGTGATGTGAAGACTGAGGTAGAGAGACTGAGAAGAGAGATCTCAGCCCAGATGACTGGTGAGTGAGATATGTGATACTTAACATTTCAGTAGAAACCCAGAACTCCCCTTCAGTAGGTCTATGTGCCTTCATGTGTCACTGAGGTAAATGTTCCCATTCTAAATGGTTGTTCTATTATTTTAGAACATGGAGAGACGTCAGATACAGGTTCCATCCTCCCAGTCAGGAGGAGACACAGCATGGAGTTTCCTCTAAACAGTGAGTTATCAATATTGTCCTGTTGTCTCCTACTGTTTCTAGTCTATAGTGGACCATCCTTCACTTAGTGAGTTATCAATATTGTCCTGTTGTCTCCTACTGTTTCTAGTCTATAGTGGACCATCCTTCACTTAGTGAGTTATCAATATTGTCCTGTTGTCTCCTACTGTTTCTAGTCTATAGTGGACCATCCTTCACTTAGTGAGTTATCAATATTGTCCTGTTGTCTCCTACTGTTTCTAGTCTATAGTGAACCATCCTTCCACTTAGTGAGTTATCAATATTGTCTCAAACTGTCATCAATCTTGATATTCTCTATTTTCTCCAATAATCTATATTTCACTATGATGTTTAATGTATTTGTAGTTTGTTTATACTATGTTTAAAATGTGTCTCTGATGAGTCAGTATGTTGACCAGTTCTCTATGTTGTGTTACAGTGGGAGGAGAGACCTCAGATACAGACCCCACACTTCCACTGAGGAGGACAAACAGCATGGAGTTACCTCCTCCACATAGTGAGTTATGGATGTAGATTTTTATGATATATTTCACACTGTTGTACCTCCTCCAGAGAGTCAGAGTGTTGATCAGTGCTGTGTGTTGTGTTGCAGTGGGAGGAGAGAGCAGCAGTCCAGACTCCCCAGTGTCTCCCAGTGTGTCTGAGCTGAGACTGGTGCTGCTGGGGAGGACTGGGGCTGGGAGGAGTGCAGCAGGAAACACCATCCTGGGCAGAGAGGAGTTTGGGGCCCAGGCCAGCCCCTCTGCAGTGACCCAGAGGAGTAAGAGGAGAGAGGGGGACGTGTGTGGGAGACGGCTGGTGCTGGTGGACACTCCAGACTGGTTCTGTCCTGGACTCTCTCTGGAGGATATGAGACAGGATGTGGGGCTCTGTGTCCGTCTGTCTGCCCCGGGACCCCACGCCTTCCTCCTGGTCATACCAGTGGAGCCCTCTAAGGGTGAGGAGAGAGGGGTGCTGGAGAGAATAGAGGAGATGTTTGGGGAGGGTTGTTGGGGACACACTGTGATTCTATTCACCCATGATGATGGACTGAAAGAGCAGAGCATTGAGGAGTTTCTCCAAGCAGGAAGTCAGGACCTCCAGCAGCTTGTAGAGAAAAGTGGGAGCAGGTACCACGTCCTCAACATTAAAGAGAGGGCCCATGACACTCAGGTATCAGAGCTGCTGGATCAGGTAGAGGAGATGGTGGCAGGAAACAGAGAGAGATTCTACAGCAGTCAGACCTACCAGGAGGCAGAGGACCAGGTTAGAGAGATGGAGGGAAACATCCAGAGAGAGAGAGGAGAGAGGAAACAGAGGGAGGAGAGAGACTTGAGAGAGAGGCTTCAGAAGGAGTTGCAGGACTCTCTGATAAAGATAGAGGGAGTGATCCAGGAACATGAGGGAGATATCAAAACACTCAGTGAAAGAACCAGTGAACTGGAGAGACAGGTGAAAGAAGAGAGGGATGAGGAGAAGAAAAGAGAGCTGGAGAGGGAGCTGAAGAGGGAGTCTGATAGGAGGGAGGAGATGGAGAGAAAGCTGGAGAGATTTAGAGAGAAGAGAGAGAATGAGAGGAAGGAGATGGAGGAGAGACACAGACAGGAGATGGAGAACTATGAAGGAGAGGCCAGAGTTGAAGCACAGAGAAACCTGATGAAGATAATCCTGCCTGAGTTACAGAGGAACATCATGATCTCACAGACAAAGATACAGAGGGAGTTCAGCAGACAGATGGAGGAGAAGAATAGACAGATGAAGGAGAAGGATAGAGAGATAAAGAGACTGAAACAGAACTCAGAGGAGGTGTATATAACCAGTGAGATGAGCAGGCAACATGCACAGCGAGAACCAATAGGAATTAGAGGAGGAAGAGAGGGAAGACGGATGAGTTGGATGAGACAACTGTTTTGTTTAGGGGTTAGAGAGGAGACTAGTTCGAGACAACTGTTTTGTGTAGGGGTTAGAGAGGAGACTAGTTAGAGGGACAACTGTTTTGTGTAGGGGTTAGAGAGCAGACTAGATAGAGACACATGTTTTGTGTTGGGGTTAGAGAGGAGACTAGTTAGAGAGACAACTGTTTTTTTGTAGGGGTTAGAGAGGAGACTAGTTAGAGAGACAACTGTTTTGTGTAGGGATTAGAGAGGAGACTAGTTAGAGAGACAACTGTTTTGTGTTAGAGAGGAGACTAGATAGAGACAACTGTTTTGTGTAGGGGTTAGAGAGGAGACTAGTTAGAGACAACTGTTTTGTGTAGGGGTTAGAGAGGAGACTAGTTCGAGACAACTGTTTTGTGTAGGGGTTAGAGAGGAGACTAGTTGGAGAGACAACTGTTTTGTGTAGGGATAAGAGAGGATAGAGAGACAACTGTTTTGTGTAGGGGTTAGAGAGGAGACTCGTTAGAGACAACTGTTTTGTGTAGGGGTTAGAGAGGAGACCAGATAGAGACAACTGTTTTGTGTAGGGGTTAGAGAGGAGACCAGATAGAGAGACAACTGTTTTGTGTAGGGGTAAGAGAGGAGACCAGATAGAGACAACTGTTTTGTGTAGGGGTTAGAGAGGAGACCAGATAGAGAGACAACTGTTTTGTGTAGGGGTTAGAGAGGAGACCAGTTAGAGAGACAACTGTTTTGTGTAGGGGTTAGAGAGGAGACCAGATAGAGAGACAACTGTTTTGTGTAGGGGTTAGAGAGGAGACCAGTTAGAGAGACAACTGTTTTGTGTAGGGGTTAGAGAGGAGACCAGTTAGAGAGACAACTGTTTTGTGTAGGGGTTAGAGAGGAGACTAGTTAGAGAGACAACTGTTTTGTGTAGGGGTTAGAGAGGAGACTAGTTAGAGAGACAACTGTTTTGTGTAGGGGTTAGAGAGGAGACCAGATAGAGAGACAACTGTTTTGTGTAGGGGTTAGAGAGGAGACCAGATAGAGACAACTGTTTTGTGTAGGGGTTAGAGAGGAGACCAGTTAGAGAGACAACTGTTTTGTGTAGGGGTTAGAGAGGAGAACAGATAGAGAGACAACTGTTTTGTGTAGGGGTTAGAGAGGAGACTAGTTAGAGAGACAACTGTTTTGTGTAGGGGTTAGAGAGGAGACTAGATAGAGAGAACTGTTTTGTGTAGGGGTTAGAGAGGAGACCAGTTAGAGAGACAACTGTTTTGTGTAGGGGTTAGAGAGGAGACCAGATAGAGACAACTGTTTTGTGTAGGGGTTAGAGAGGAGACCAGATAGAGACAACTGTTTTGTGTAGGGGTTAGAGAGGAGACTAGTTAGAGGGACAACTGTTTTGTGTAGGGGTTAGAGAGCAGACTAGATAGAGACACATGTTTTGTGTTGGGGTTAGAGAGGAGACTAGTTAGAGAGACAACTGTTTTTTTGTAGGGGTTAGAGAGGAGACTAGTTAGAGAGACAACTGTTTTGTGTAGGGATTAGAGAGGAGACTAGTTAGAGAGACAACTGTTTTGTGTTAGAGAGGAGACTAGATAGAGACAACTGTTTTGTGTAGGGGTTAGAGAGGAGACTAGTTAGAGACAACTGTTTTGTGTAGGGGTTAGAGAGGAGACTAGTTC
Source organism: Oncorhynchus nerka (assembly GCF_034236695.1). Classification (NCBI taxonomy): domain Eukaryota; kingdom Metazoa; phylum Chordata; class Actinopteri; order Salmoniformes; family Salmonidae; genus Oncorhynchus; species Oncorhynchus nerka. The sequence goes on along the minus strand of NC_088422.1, from coordinate 8,230,244 downwards.
GAGACAACTGTTTTGTGTAGGGGTTAGAGAGGAGACCAGATAGAGAGACAACTGTTTTGTGTAGGGGTTAGAGAGGAGACCAGATAGAGAGACAACTGTTTTGTGTAGGGGTTAGAGAGGAGACCAGTTAGAGAGACAACTGTTTTGTGTAGGGGTTAGAGAGGAGACCAAATAGAGAGACAACTGTTTTGTGTAGGGGTTAGAGAGGAGACCAGATAGAGAGACAACTGTTATGTGTAGGGGTTAGAGAGGAGACCAGATAGAGACAACTGTTTTGTGTAGGGATTAGAGAGGAGACCAGTTAGAGAGACAACTGTTTTGTGTAGGGGTTAGAGAGGAGACTAGTTAGAGAGACAACTGTTATGTGTAGGGGTTAGAGAGGAGACTAGTTAGAGAGACAACTGTTTTGTGTAGGGGTTAGAGAGGATACCAGATAGAGAGACAACTGTTTTGTGTAGGGGTTAGAGAGGAGACTAGTTAGAGAGACAACTGTTTTTTTGTAGGGGTTAGAGAGGAGACTAGTTAGAGAGACAACTGTTTTGTGTAGGGATTAGAGAGGAGACTAGTTAGAGAGACAACTGTTTTGTGTTAGAGAGGAGACTAGATAGAGACAACTGTTTTGTGTAGGGGTTAGAGAGGAGACTAGTTAGAGACAACTGTTTTGTGTAGGGGTTAGAGAGGAGACTAGTTCGAGACAACTGTTTTGTGTAGGGGTTAGAGAGGAGACCAGATAGAGAGACAACTGTTTTGTGTAGGGGTTAGAGAGGAGACCAGATAGAGACAACTGTTTTGTGTAGGGGTTAGAGAGGAGACCAGATAGAGAGACAACTGTTTTGTGTAGGGGTTAGAGAGGAGACCAGTTAGAGAGACAACTGTTTTGTGTAGGGGTTAGAGAGGAGACCAAATAGAGAGACAACTGTTTTGTGTAGGGGTTAGAGAGGAGACCAGATAGAGAGACAACTGTTATGTGTAGGGGTTAGAGAGGAGACCAGATAGAGACAACTGTTTTGTGTAGGGATTAGAGAGGAGACCAGTTAGAGAGACAACTGTTTTGTGTAGGGGTTAGAGAGGAGACTAGTTAGAGAGACAACTGTTATGTGTAGGGGTTAGAGAGGAGACTAGTTAGAGAGACAACTGTTTTGTGTAGGGGTTAGAGAGGATACCAGATAGAGAGACAACTGTTTTGTGTAGGGGTTAGAGAGGAGACTAGTTAGAGAGACAACTGTTTTGTGTAGGGGTTAGAGAGGAGACCAGTTAGAGAGACAACTGTTTTGTGTAGGGGTTAGAGAGGAGACCAGATAGAGACAACTGTTTTGTGTAGGGGTTAGAGAGGAGACCAGTTAGAGAGACAACTGTTTTGTGTAGGGGTTAGAGAGGAGACCAGATAGAGACAACTGTTTTGTGTAGGGGTTAGAGAGGAGACCAGTTAGAGAGACAACTGTTTTGTGTAGGGGTTAGAGAGGAGAACAGATAGAGAGACAACTGTTTTGTGTAGGGGTTAGAGAGGAGACTAGATAGAGAGACAACTGTTTTGTGTAGGGGTTAGAGAGGAGACTAGATAGAGAGAACTGTTTTGTGTAGGGGTTAGAGAGGAGACTAGTTAGAGAGACAACTGTTTTGTGTAGGGGTTAGAGAGGAGACCAGATAGAGAGACAACTGTTTTGTGTAGGGGTTAGAGAGGAGACTAGTTAGAGAGACAACTGTTTTGTGTAGGGGTTAGAGAGGAGACTAGTTAGAGAGACAACTGTTTTGTGTTGGGGTTAGAGAGGAGACTAGTTACAGAGACAACTGTTTTGTGTAGGGGTTAGAGAGGAGACTAGTTACAGAGACAACTGTTTTGTGTAGGGGTTAGAGAGGAGACTAGTTATAGAGACAACTGTTTTGTGTAGGGGTTAGAGAGGAGACTAGTTATAGAGACAACTGTTTTGTGTAGGGGTTAGAGAGGAGACCAGTTAGAGAGACAACTGTTTTGTGTAGGGGTTAGAGAGGAGACTAGTTAGAGAGACAACTGTTTTGTGTAGGGGTTAGAGAGGAGACTAGTTAGAGAGACAACTGTTTTGTGTAGGGGTTAGAGAGGAGACTAGTTACAGAGACAACTGTTTTGTGTAGGGGTTAGAGAGGAGACTAGTTACAGAGACAACTGTTTTGTGTAGGGGTTAGAGAGGAGACTAGTTAGAGAGACAACTGTTTTGTGTAGGGGTTAGAGAGGAGACTAGTAACAGAGACAACTGTTTTGTGTAGGGGTTAGAGAGGAGACTAGTTACAGAGACAACTGTTTTGTGTAGGGGTTAGAGAGGAGACTAGTAACAGAGACAACTGTTTTGTGTAGGGGTTAGAGAGGAGACTAGTTACAGAGACAACTGTTTTGTGTAGGGGTTAGAGAGGAGACTAGTTAGAGAGACAACTGTTTTGTGTAGGGGTTAGAGAGGAGACTAGTTAGAGAGACAACTGTTTTGTGTAGGGGTTAGAGAGGAGACTAGTTACAGAGACAACTGTTTTGTGTAGGGGTTAGAGAGGAGACTAGTTAGAGAGACAACTGTTTTGTGTAGGGGTTAGAGAGGAGACTAGTTAGAGAGACAACTGTTTTGTGTAGGGGTTAGAGAGGAGACTAGATAGAGAGACAACTGTTTTGTGTAGGGGTTAGAGAGGAGACTAGTTAGAGACAACTGTTTTGTGTAGGGGTTAGAGAGGAGACCAGATAGAGACAACTGTTTTGTGTAGGGGTTAGAGAGGAGACTAGTTATAGAGACAACTGTTTTGTGTAGGGGTTAGAGAGGAGACTAGTTACAGAGACAACTGTTTTGTGTAGGGGTTAGAGAGGAGACTAGTTACAGAGACAACTGTTTTGTGTAGGGGTTAGAGAGGAGACTAGTTAGAGAGACAACTGTTTTGTGTAGGGGTTAGAGAGGAGACTAGTTAGAGAGACAACTGTTTTGTGTAGGGGTTAGAGAGGAGACTAGTTAGAGAGACAACTGTTTTGTGTAGGGGTTAGAGAGGAGACTAGTTAGAGAGACAACTGTTTTGTGTAGGGGTTAGAGAGGAGACTAGTTATAGAGACAACTGTTTTGTGTAGGGGTTAGAGAGGAGACTAGTTACAGAGACAACTGTTTTGTGTAGGGGTTAGAGAGGAGACTAGTTAGAGAGACAACTGTTTTGTGTAGGGGTTAGAGAGGAGACTAGTTAGAGAGACAACTGTTTTGTGTAGGGGTTAGAGAGGAGACTAGATAGAGAGGAGACCAGATAGAGACAACTGTTTTGTGTAGGGGTTAGAGAGGAGACTAGTTAGAGAGGAGACCAGATAGAGACAACTGTTTTGTGTAGGAGTTAGAGAGGAGACTAGATAGAGAGGAGACCAGATAGAGACAACTGTTTTGTGTAGGGGTTAGAGAGGAGACTAGTTAGAGAGGAGACCAGATAGAGACAACTGTTTTGTGTAGGGGTTAGAGAGGAGACCAGATAGAGACAACTGTTTTGTGTAGGGGTTAGAGAGGAGACCAGATAGAGACAACTGTTTTGTGTAGAGGTTAGAGAGGAGACTAGTTAGAGACAACTGTTTTGTGTAGGGGTTAGAGAGGAGACTAGTTACAGAGACAACTGTTTTGTGTAGGGGTTAGAGAGGAGACTAGTTACAGACAACTGTTTTGTGTAGGGGTTAGAGAGGAGACTAGTTACAGACAACTGTTTTGTGTAGGGGTTAGAGAGGAGACCAGATAGAGACAACTGTTTTGTGTAGGGGTTAGAGAGGAGACTAGTTAGAGAGGAGACTAGTTAGAGAGGAGACTAGTTAGAGAGGAGACTAGTTAGAGAGGAGACTAGTTAGAGAGGAGACTAGTTACTGTATTTTCCTCCACTGTGAGAGAAACATAGCAGTGTTATTATTTTACTACAGTCACACTGTTGTTTTCTATTTGCTGACCTTCATCAATCAAAGTTCATCAGGATACTGCTGTTGTTATGATACATTTACATTTACATTTAAGTCATTTAGCAGACGCTCTTATCCAGAGCGACTTACAAATTGGTGCATTCACCTTATGACATCCAGTGGAACAGTAGTGCATCTAAATCTTTTAAGGGGGGGTGAGAGGGATTACTTTATCCTATCGTAGGTATTCCTTAAAGAGGTGGGGTTTCAGGTGTCTCCGGAAGGAGATAAAAAAAAAAAGTTTTTGAAAACATCGAAACGCACAACAAGCATTTATAATATTAAAGGTTGCATTGAAGTGACAGCTTCATTACTATATCAATAACACGACTTAACAATAGATTCATCGATAAAACATAAGTCCAATCACGGAAGGTGGTGATTGACTCGTTTAAGGTTTCAACTTGTTATGTTTCAAGTTGAAACCTTAAACGTATCTCTACAGTTCTCGCTAGTGGACAGACAGGCTACGCTCTGCTCACGTAGCATTTGGTTCAGGGTTCAGAGGTCACAGTGAAGGATTGATGAGTAATACATGTGTTTATTATGGTATGTTAGTTGAGCCCATTACCCAGTGGGTAGTAATCTGTGATGTGGATGTAGCTTCCAGTTACCATGGTGATGTCTCATATTGATGCTGGGAAATTATCCCAATGGAACTCTGTTACCACATGAGACTGATATTGTTGAAATAAAGAAATGTAACTTTGTAAGACATCAGTGTTTGGACATTGTTTGTCTTGGATGATTCTCTACCGTACACAGTTGAGCTGTCAACACTGAGATGTCATCACTGACCTGTCAACACTGAGCTGTCAACACTGTGCTGTCAACACTGAGCTGTCAACACTGAGATGTCATCACTGAGCTGTCAACACTGAGCTGTCAACACTGTGCTGTCAAAACTGAGCTGTCAACACTGAGCTGTCATCACTGAGCTGTCAACACTGAGCTGTCAACACTGTGCTGTCAAAACTGAGCTGTCATCACTGAGATGTCATCACTGAGCTGTCAACACTGTGCTGTCAACACTGTGCTGTCAAAACTGAGCTGTCAACACTGAGATGTCAACACTGAGCTGTCAACACTGAGCTGGTCTCTCTTTACCTGACACACAACTTCTACTACTACTTCTACCACTGCTACCATTACTGCTAACACTACTACTACTACTACTACTGCTACTACTGCTACTACTACTAAATGCAACCCGGGTTGACTAATCCTGGCTAAAGTTTTCGTCCCGAAGCAAGCACCAACTAGCCTGGAGCTAGTCCATGCTAGACTCATCTCCCGGCTAGGGCTCCTGGGCTACTCATGAAGCCCACTCCTCGGCTACAATATCCGGACCCCTTCCGCTGGGCACGGAACCCCGCCGATCCTTGACGACTGGAATACCGACATAATCTGCCCGAGGATCCCAACAGGCCCCTCAGGACTGCTAGCTATCTATAGCATATTGGACTGTTAACTGATCCACCGGCCAGTTTCTTGGACCACTATAGTCATTTTGCCAATTGGACTTGGACCCCTCTGCTACTTGGAACCCTACTAATTCTACGACTGGTCTGTCTATGTCACTACACGAGGAGGCAAAAACAGACTTCCCCCCCATCGCGACGTCCCTCTAAGGCCCTTATGCTAGCTTGCTTACAGAGACAACTGTTTAGGATATTTTTCCTTTTTGGATTATGTTTTCGTTTTTGCTTGGAGTAATGTATCTGACTATATCACATCTCTTAGGAGATGTGAAGAGAGTATCACAACTTTTCCTGCGGGAAAAAGTTGGCTTATGTGGACAATCATCTTACTTTTATTTTGAGCTGTTGTTCTCCGCTCTGTTAAATGAGGGTTGAAGTTCCTAGGTGGCTGGTAGCCAACTTAGTACATAGTGGGATTGAATGGAGAACATGATGGTAATACATACATATCTATTTCTGTTTAATACCGTGCCTTATTTCATAGTCCCTTTGGGAGAAGTTTCTCTTTGTGTCTGGATCTAGTTAGGTTGTGTCACGTCTCTGGTGAGACGTGAAGAGAGGGTTTTGTAAAGAATTGCTATTATGCAGGAGACCAACCTACTGCTAAATACATGGCTATTGCATTGTTATAACTGAGACAACACATAGCAACGTATTTTCACAGTAAAGCCTGTGGGGTCCCCTACAGGATAGCTCCCACATTACACACATAATCTCCCTTTTAACCGAACACTGTGTGCCCGAAGAGGATTCTACGATGACGGACAGACAACTGAGCCAATGGCGGAAGACTACAGACTACACCCAGCCTGAACCAATCCAAAGATCCGATCTCCTAGAATCAACCTACTTTCTGTGCCGTATATTAGGGCTGTACTGATTCTTAACGGTCTCTTTGCCTGCTGTTCCATACGAACTAACGGAGGAGCCGTAATTACGCTGTACTAGATATCTTCACACTGAATAAACTGTCGCTTGTCATTACAATTTACCACTTTGTCTGAATCGATCCTTGACCGGCTCCCCCATCTACATATCTAATTACTAACAAAAGCTACAGGAGGAATGTGATAGAATAGAAATAGAAGTAGGAATGAGTGAGGAACAGCAAAAGGAAAAAGATCCAGTCTGGGATACACATGAGGACATGAGAAGTGAGTCTGTTGAAAACCATCTTGGGGCTCGTAGAAAAGGGTCGGGAAAGGAACCTGGTTTCTATAAAAAACAGTTTCCAATCCTAATAAAAGGCACTCAGGGACACTATACACCACGGGCCACACGGGACCTGGAGGGGTTGGTTGTCCGTCTGCCAGATCTACATGAAGGGGCGGGTAAATGGATCAGAAGCTTTGAAGAACATACCGTGGGGAAATTGCTGGCGGTGGGCGACATAAGGGCACTACTGGCCAGGGTGACGAGCATGCGTACTATGGGAGAGATCATGCAGGACAGGGGCATCGATGGCGCAGATGGGGGAGTGATAAATGATGGATTACTGTTCAACAGATATAGACCAGCCATCTGACGAGCCTTAAGAGAAGCATATCCAACAAAAGTGGATCTCAAAGCACTAAGGGGTGAAGCTATCGGGGCCACAGAAAACCCAGCCACCTACCTACATGGACAGTTGAAAAGGTGGAGGATCGAAACAGAACAAGACCCTGAGGGCAATGAACTAATGACAACTATGTTCCGAAATTCAGTAATAGAAGCCATGCCCCAGCCGGTAAAGAGCAGGTTGGAGGATGTGGTGGGACTTACATCAAAACCCTACAGGGAATTCTGTGACTACGTGGTCCATGCAGTGGAGAAACACAGAAAGGATGAACAGAGACAGATGGATCAAGGAAGAGACATTCAGAGAAGACTGACCCAACTGCAGTTGGATGAGCTAACCAACAAAGGGAAGAAGAAAGTCCTGGCTGCTGTCACGACCCCTGGGCCAGAGATGGGAACAATGGCTGCTGTCTCCCAGGAGAGCCACAGCTGTTCGGCCCTGGGCGGGCCCAAGTGTCAACTGCACCGCCAGTAGTTAATGTGTATACACAGCCCCCGAATTGGGATGGTGGGAAAATACAACAGAAAAACGTACAGTCTGATAAAGGCAAGGGATCTGTGGATCCTCGAGGGCCACCTGGCACCTGTTGGGGATGTAGGCAAACAGGACACAACAGGCGAGAGTGCCATACACACCCATGGCAGGATTGGACTGAGGGTAATAGAAATAGCAGACCGCCACCGGCGAGTAATGGTCCAAACTACCAACAAAATCTGAATGGTTGGAATCCAAACAATGACTGGCGGGCAGCCCTAACCAACCTTCAGGCCCAAATACCTAAAGCAGTTAGAGCAAATTCTGAATATCATTGCACAATGCAATTTGACCCACACCAGGACCCATTACTAGAACAACTTTGGGTTATGGGGGCAAATGGAAGGAAAGCACCAATAATGTCTCAATATATAGTCATTGGAAAGCAGAGAGCCGCAATGGATGTGATGGACGGAGACGGGTCTGAATTTGTGCAGAAATGGTTCAATGTCTCTGACTCCGTCCCTCACATTACATTGCTGGTAAATCAGGGTTACACATCTAAAGATCTAGGATCAATGATGAAGGAAGTTGGGACAAAGAAATAGGATAAAACAGACAATCCACTAATCTTTCATTCAAAGGATAAATCATTTATCAAAATAGTTACCACTACTATGTTGATTGGTGATCCAAGGGAGGTAGAGGTTAGTGCAGGCCAGCAGGTAGTGTTAGGTGAAGGACTAGGACTAATTCGTGAACTTAGAGCAGAAATGGAGAAAACCATACCTACCAAGGTATGGTCGCAACACGATACAGACGTCGGATTAGTTAAATCTGCTAGTCCTGTTTGTGTCAAAACAAAACACGATGCCAAACTTCCATGGAAAACCCAGTATCCTATGAAGCCTGAGGCTGAAGAAGGAATAAAATTGACAATAGAAGGACTGCTCAGGGCAGGTGTATTGATAGAGATGCCCAGTTGTTGCAATACACCCTTGCTACCTGTTCTTAAAGCCGATGGTAAAAAATGGAGACTGGTCCATGACATAAGAGCTGTAAACGACATAGCTCAGGATTGTCCTGCTGAAGTCCCGAACCCTCACACGCTGTTGACCAATGTTCCCCCGGATGCCAAATACTTCACGGTTATTGACCTATGTGGAGCGTTTTTTAGTGTTTACCTCTGGCGGAGGAGTGAAGACATTTGTTTGTGTTTAGATATAGGGGCAAAACTCTGTCTTATACTAGAACGCCACAGGGGTTTAAGCACAGTCCGCATCTCTTCAATCAGATATTGAGAGCTGATTTGGAGGAATTAATGTTAGATGGCACATTGATCCAATATGTGGATGACCTGTTGATCTGTGCCTCAACTTTGGAACAATGTCATTCAGACTCACTAAAAGTACTGCAGCGACTAGCTGAGGGGGGACACAAAGTCTCTAAAACAAAATTACAGTACTGTCAACCTCAAGTTGAGTACTTGGGCAGAACAGTAGCGCATGGGACTAAAGCAATAGCTCCAGGACAGCTAGAGGGTATTAGTAAAGCACCCTTGCCACAAACAGTAGCTCAAATGATGACCTTTTTGGGTATGACAGGGTTTAGTTCGGATTGGATAGAAGAGTATGTAGTTAAAACAGCTCCACTGAGAGAAATAATGAAAGAAGCTGGACAGCTTAATCTAAGAGCAAAACTAGATTGGACCACTGATGCGTTGGTTGCTTTCGAAACACTTAAGACAGAAATGCAAACAGCGCCAGCTCTAGCAACCCCAGATTACACTAAACCATTCTTGCTATACGTAGCAAACAGGTGCAACAACTATGCAGAGCTGTTCTTATGCAAGAAACATGTAGTGGTAGGAAGAAACAACCTATTGCCTATTATAGCCCTAAACTAGATCCGGTAGCCCAGGGATACCCACCGTGTTATCAAGGATTGGCAGCGTTGCATTATGCATATGACAAAGCGTCAACTATAACCATGGGATACCCCGTGATTATCAGCACATCATAAAATAGTGGAGTTGATAGAGCAGGGCAAATTCGTGTTAACTAATGCAAGGACGATGGATTATATGAGCTTACTCACGTACCCAGACGTTCTCATTAAAAGATGTAGCACTGTGAATCCAGCAGAAAGGATTCCATTTGATTTTGAAGGAGAAGCACATGATTGTGTAGCCGAGGCTTTAACATTTACCAAACTGCGTCCAGACTTAGAATCAATTCCATTAATAGATCAAGAGGGAGTTAATCTGGAAAGTTACTTTGTAGATGGTTCTTGTTTTAAAGATTATACAGGTAATCATGCAGGGTTTGCGGTAGTTAAGCAAAAAGGGAAAGCGTTCACGGAGGAAATATTAGAACATTGTCCTCAACCTTGCTCGGCCCAGTTAGCTGAATTACAGGCTCTGACTGCAGCATGTGTGCTAGGAAGAGGTCAAACAGTTCATATCTACACTGATTCCGCTTACACATGTCATTTGTTTGGTGCAGTCTGGAAACAGAGAGGATTCAAAAAGAGTGATGGAACCCCCATCCAACATCACGCACAAATTGTTAAATTAACTTCTTGCGTCGAGCCATCCCGGATCCGGTATCGTGACTACAGCCTCAAGCTCATTACCATAACGCAACGTTAACTATTCATGAAAATCGCAAATGAAATGAAATTAATCTATTTGCTCTCAAGCTTAGCCTTTTGTTAACAAAAGGCTAAGCTTGAGAGCAAATAGATTAATTTCATTTCATTTGCGATTTTCATGAATAGTTGACGTTGTGTTATGCTAATGAGCTTGCGGATAGATTTACACAATCCTGGATACAGGTTTTTTTTCGTAGCTAAACGTGACGCAGAAAACGGAGCGATTTGTCCTAAACAAATAATCTTTCAGGAAAAACTGAACATTTGCTATCTGAGAGTCTCCTCATTGAAAACATCTGAAGTTCTTCAAAGGTAAATTATTTTATTTGAATGCTTTTCTGGTTTTTGTGGAAAATGTTGCATGCTGAATGCTAACGCTAAATGCTACGTTAGCCATCAGTACTGTTACACAAATGCTTGTTTTGCAATGGTTGAGAAGCATATTTTGAAAATCTGAGATGACAGTGTTGTTAAACTTACCAAAAACATCTTTTGGTTTTGAAGTCTGTGTCTTTAGGTTATCAAACTCGACAAATTCCGGTCGAAATGCAGCCAAAATTCTAGTGGGTGCGCACCAAAACGTCAAAATTACATATTATATGTCGACTAAACTGGTCAAACTAAGTGCAGAATCAAGCTAAAGCATGTTATAAACGTGGAAAACAATCCTTAGCACGAACAGAATCACAGGTTAACCTGTTAAAGATAGGGCTGACTACTGCCCCCTTTGGAGGAATTGTGTGCCCATAGTAAACAGAAAAAAAATCTGTCCAAAATTGCTAATATATGCATATAATAATTATTATTGAATAGAAAACACTCTAAAGCTTCTAAAACCGTTCAAATTATGTCTGTATGTAAAGCAGAACTCTCAGGGCAGCCATTCTCCCAAACTCTCTTGTCATCAGAAAATTTGGCCCAACTTTGACGTCATCGCCCCACCCTTCCCAGGCAGCTACAGACCTGGGAACAGTTTGTATGTCTTCAGCGCGATGTCTGCTTTCAATGGGGCTTGCCATTGTGAGAATCGCGCGACCACGAGACTTTTGGCGGGCTGAAACCTCCGGGTCACGCGAAAAAATAAGTACTCTCATGCGCGCGGACGCTCCAGAGCTCTCTTTCTTCCAGGATTGACCAAACGATGTGGGTGTTTCTGTTCGTGCTAAGGATTGTTTTCCACGTTTATAACATGCTTTAGCTTGATTCTGCACTTAGTTTGACCAGTTTAGTCGACATATAATATGTAATTTTGACGTTTTGGTGCGCACCCACTAGAATTTTGGCTGCATTTCGACCGAATTTGTCGAGTTTGATAACCTAAAGACACAGACTTCAAAACCAAAAGATGTTTTTGGTAAGTTTAACAACACTGTCATCTCAGATTTTCAAAATATGCTTCTCAACCATTGCAAAACAAGCATTTGTGTAACAGTACTGATGGCTAACGTAGCATTTAGCGTTAGCATTCAGCATGCAACATTTTCCACAAAAACCAGAAAAGCATTCAAATAAAATAATTTACCTTTGAAGAACTTCAGATGTTTTCAATGAGGAGACTCTCAGATAGCAAATGTTCAGTTTTTCCTGAAAGATTATTTGTTTAGGACAAATCGCTCCGTTTTCTGCGTCACGTTTAGCTACGAAAAAAACCTGTATCCAGGATTGTGTAAATCTATCCGCAAGCTCATTAGCATAACACAACGTCAACTATTCATGAAAATCGCAAATGAAATGAAATTAATCTATTTGCTCTCAAGCTTAGCCTTTTGTTAACCTCTTCAGTCGACCCTCTACTTTTTTGAACATTTTGTTAAAAATCGCGCAACATTTCAGCGCCCTGCTACTCATGCCAGGAATATAGTACGTTCATATGGTTAGAATGTGTGTATAGGAAACCCTCTGACGTTTTTAAAACTGGTTAAATCACGACTGTGGCTATTACATAACGTGCGTTACATCGGAAAGCGCAGGAAAACCTGATCACAGAAAATGGAAATAAATATCCTTGCGCCACTACCGCAATTGTTAACAGTGAGCCGAATTAGATAAGACCGAGCATTCAACTCCCACAGCATCCCCATGTTGTCGAGTATCTTGTGAATTTAATCCTCTTTGATTCTTGGTTGAACCGAAAGAGGGGCACGACGTACCTCCGGTCTCCGCCCAGATCATTCCGGAAGAGCTCTCTCCTGAAATTTTTCCAAGACGACAGCTAATGATATGTACATCGCCTACGGATGATTTTTATCGCTTATTAACGTTTACTAATACCTAAAGTAGCATTACAAACGTATTTCGAAGTGTTTTGTGAAAGTTTATCGTCTACTTTTTGAATTTAAAAAAATGACGTTACGTTGTGAAATCGCTGTTTTTTTCGTTTATCACACAGTCTACATATAACGATATCTTGGCTTTATATGGCCCGATTTAATCGAAATAAAGACCCAATAGTGTTTATGGGACATCTAGGAGTGCCAACAAAGAAGATGGTGAAAGGTAATGACTGTTTTCTATTTTATTGTGCGGTTTGTGTAACGCCGAAATGCTAATTATTTTGTTTACGTCCCCTGCTGTGCTTTTCTGTTGTAGTGTATTGGTGCATGCTATCAGATAATAGCTTCTCATGCTGTCGCCGAAAAGCATTTTAAAAATCTGACTTGTTGCCTGGATTCACAACGAGTTTAGCTTTAATTTGATACCCTGCATGTGTATTTTAATGAACTTTTGAGTTTTAACTAATACTATTAGCATTTAGCGTAGCGCATTTGCATTTCCAGAGCTCTAGTTGGGACGCAAGCGTCCCAGGTAGAGGTAAGAGGTTAACAACAATGTCATCTCAGATTTTCAAAATATGCTTCTCAACCATTGCAAAACAAGCATTTGTGTAACAGTATTTATGGCTAACGTAGCATTTAGCGTTAGCATTCAGCATGCAACATTTTCCACAAAAACAGAAAATAATTCAAATTAAATCATTTACCTTTGAAGAACTTCAGATGTTTTCAATGAGGAGACTCTGTTAGATAGCAAATGTTCCGTTTTTACAAAAATATTATTTGTGTCGACTAATCGCTCCGTTTATTCATCACATTTGGGGAGGGAAAAAAAATATATATATATCAAGTCATTAAAACGCGAACTTTTTCCAAATTAACTCCATAATATTGACAGAAACATGGCAAACCGATGTTTAGAATCAATCCTCAAGGTGTTTTTCACATATCTATCGACGATAAAATCCATCGTGGCAGTTTACTTTCTCTTCTGAAGAAATGGAACGCGCATGGACCTACAGATTACGCACACAGGACACCGGGCGGGACACCAGGTAAATGTAGTCTCTTTATGGTCAATCTTCCAATGATATGCCTACAAACACGTCACAATGCTGCAGACACCTCGGGGAATAGACAGAAACCGCAGGCTCATTCCTGGCGCATTCACAGCCATATAAGGAGACATTGGAACACAGCGCCTTCAGAATCTGGGGCATTTCCTGTATGAAACTTCATCTTGGTTTCGCCTGTTGCATTAGTTCTGGGGCACTCACAGATAATATCTTTGCAGTTTTGGAGACGTCAGAGTTTTGTCTTTCCAAGGCTGTCAATTCCATGCATAGTCGAGCATCTTTTCGTGACAAAATATTGCGCTTAAAACGGGCACGTCTTTTTATCCAATAATGACACAGCGCACCCATAGGTTCAAGAGGTTAATGACAGCATTAATGTATCCTCGGAAACTAGCAATAATCAAATGTCAAGCACACAAAAAAGATAATGATTTTGTCATTAGGGGCAATAATGCAGCAGATGAAGCTGCCAAAAAAGCATCCAAATGTGTTGTCCCAATTCTCATTGCACCATTGATGGACATGGTTGCTATTGCACCTCTTACATCTCCGGCTGAGCTAATTCAAATTCAGGCTAAGGCTGGAATAACTGAACAGACTACCTGGCTACAGAGGGGGGCTTCTGTAGATAGACATGAGATGTGGAGAACACATGATGGTGCCATATTAGCCACCACCACTCTCCTAACGCTACTTATTAATGATGCACATGATATTGATCATTGTGCAAGGGGGGAGGTGATAAGAAAAATCAAAAAACAAGGTTTTTAGTCACCTTATCTACAGGCGACAGTAGAGGAGATTCTGTCAAAATGTGAAATATGTGCAAAAAACAACATATGAAAAGGTATAACTACGCCTATAGGTCACATACCGGTTCCAGAAGGCCCGTTTAGACACATCGTGATGGACTATGTAGACATGATAAAACCTATATGGGGTAAAAGGTACATGTTAGTTATCATAGACAGGTTCAGTAGATGGGTAGAAGCAATACCATCGGCGAATCAGGGGTCAGGAAAAGTGGTAAAATTCTTATCAGCAGAAGTAATTCCCAGGTTTGGGATTCCGTCCAAATTAGCTCAGACAATGGTTCAGCGTTTATACAAAAAGTTGTAAAAACAATAATACAGCAGCTAAGGATGAAACAAAGGTTGGGATGTGTCTATCATCCCCAATCACAGGGGATGGTTGAAAGAGTTAACGGGACTCTGAAAAACAAGGTAACAAAGATTTGTAGATCTACAGGACTCAATTGGGTGGATGCTTTACCGCTTGCACTAATGAGTTGTCACATGGAAACTAACAGAAACACGCACCTATCGCCGCATGAAATGCTTACGGGTCGACCCATGCCTATACCAATGTTAGGAGGACTGTATAAAGGTCCCTCCTTAGATATATTGCAAAGTGAATTAAAATCGTATGTGTTGTATCTAACCAAAATACACAAAGCTACATATTCACAGGAGAAAAAGACGGTGCCAGAGCCGGGTCCGGAAGGACCTCTCCCAGTGATACCAGGAGATCTGGTCTACTTTCGAGTGTTCCGAAGGAAGTGGGATCAGCCGAGGAGAGAAGGACCCTATGAGGTGGCAACAGCCACAAACACGGCCGTCCAAGTGAAAGGAAGCAAGACGTGGTATCATCTAAACCACTGCACCTGAGTCCCGACGGAGAGAAGGATGCAACCATACAGAGATGAGGACACAGAGGATGCTGATTCACCAGGCGGGACCCCGGTGGGAGCAGGAGCAGCGGAAACGATCAAAGCGCCGGGGAGTAATCGAAACGACGAGTGCACCAACTAACGCACTCAGAAGAAGCACCAGGGGAAAAGAGACTAAAAAGAAAAAAGACAAACAACCAAAGCTTCCTCCAATATGGCCAGAAAGCCCAGAAATGGGGGGGGGGTAACATGCCTGTTTCTTCTGACGATATACCTGTTGGGGCAGACCTTGCTGACGGAAGCCCTCTACAGTGGGACCCCGAGGTATCGCCTAAAGAATGGGAACATCTCTTCCCTGAAATGTACGCCTTCTCAGATGGAAGCCCAGTTCAGCCTGAGGAGCGAACAACAGGCAAAGAAAGTGGAGGAGAAACCTCACCTGGGAACAACAGGCGAAGAAAGTGGAGGAGAAACCTCACCGGGAACAACAGGCGAAGAAAGTGGAGGAGAAACCTCACCGGGAACAACAGGCGAAGAAAGTGGAGGAGAAACCTCATCGGGAACAACAGGTGAAGAAAGTGGAGGAGAAACCTTGCCAAGAGCAGAAGGGGATACCTTGCAAGGAAGAACAGGAGTCCTACAAGATGAAAGAAATGGGCATTTCCCCACAATTGACTTTTCAGCTCTTACCTGGTCTCCATAATGAACAATTGAAAGTAGGACCACAAAAGAACAGTGACAATGACAGACTAAGAACAACCGAGGACAATACGAAGATGATGCACACACTCACGATCAAGATAAATGATAAAAACAGGAAGAGAAGAGAGGAACCAGTCGAACGAGGTGAAAAGACAGGATTTTTTGACAGGTTTAAATTTTCTGTTCCGCCACAAATTCTAACAGAACCAGGGGAACAAAGGACAGTTTCGGTATGGAGGAAGAAACCCCTACCAGAGGAGCCACTCTGTGGATGGACGCATCATATAACAAAGGGAGAAGCTGTTTGGGACCCCAAAGGATGTGACCTGACATTAACCAAATATGTGGAAGGCTGGGGGTTTATCATGAACAAGATAACACCAGCAGAAGGTGAAGAATTTGTAATTGAAATAGCAAGAACAGGACTGAGTGAAGGAAACAGTTACAGATATGTTAAATTGGGTCCTACGCCAGCACCTGAACAAGAACAGCTGGTGACAAACAAAGCAACAACAACAACGGTGGCAGCTGCTGTGACGACCACAGCAACTACCACTAAGATGATATCAACTGCTCTTACCAAGCAGACCACAGTGACCACAAAGAAACCAGACACATCAGAGACAAAAGGATTCTTTAACCTCTTAAGACTCTAGGGGCAGTATTTCATTTTTGGATAAAAAGACGTGCCCGTTTTAAGCACAATATTTTGTCACGAAAAGATGCTCGACTATGCATGGAATTGATAGCTTTGGAAAGAAAACACTCTGACGTTTCCAGAACTGCAAAGATTTTCACTGTGAGTGCCCTAGAACAAAACCTTCAGGCAAAACCAAGATGTTTCAGCAACCAGGAAATGAACAGGATTTCCGAAGCTACGTTTTCCATGATCTCCTTATATGGCTGTGAATGCGACAGGAATGAGCCGACCTTTTCTATCGTTTCCCCAAGGGGTCTGGAGCATTGTGACGTATTTGCAGGCATATCATTGGAAGATTGACCATAAGAGACTACAATTGCCAAGTGTCCGCACGGTGTCCTGCGTGGAAATTGGTGCGCAAAACTCAGCTACTGGTATTTTTCCATGCGATTCTGAGAAGAAAGCATGCTTCCACGAACGGCATTTCAATGAAGAGATATATGACAAAACACCTTGAGGATTGATTCAAACAACGTTTGCCATGTTTCAGTCGATATTATGGAGTTAATTCGGAAAAAAGTTCAACGTGTAGGTGACTGAATTTTCGGTTAGTTTCGTAGCCAAATGCATAGTAACAAAACGGAGCGATTTGTCCTACACAAAGAATCTTTCAGGAAAAACTGGACATCTGCTATGTAACTGAGAGTCTCCTCATTGAAACATCTGAAGTTCTTCAAAGGTAAATTATTTTATTTGATTCCTTTGCTGGTTTTTGTGAATATGTTGCGTGCTAAATGCTACGCTAAATGCTAAGCTAGCTATCAACACTCTTACACAAATGATTGATTTTCTCTGGTTCAAAAGCACATTTTGAAAATCTGAGATAACAGTGTTGTTAAGAAAAGGATAAGCTTGAGAGCAGGCATATTTATTTCATTTCATTTGCGATTTTTTGAAATCGCTAACGTTGCGTTATGGTAATGAGCTTGAGGCTGTAGTCACGATAGCGCATACGGGATGGGGCGGACTATGAAGTTAATGAGATTTGGAACTTTTTGACAAACTGTAATGACCTACCTCAAGACAAGAACATTGCAAAGATGACAGACATAGACATATCAGACTCAAAACCACTCAAGGACACCACACAGGAAGAAGAGGTGAAAAACGAATGGTACAAATGGGCTAAGTATACGGCAAACAAACACAGAATGGACAATTGTATTTTGTGTAGTAAATCACCTTTGTCGGTTCTCATAATAGTCCCTGAACCAGCATCATTTAAAAACTGTGCAAATTGGAAAAATTATCATTGTACCAAGACAAAGTATTCTATTCCCTTGTGTGACATAGAATGTAGGATTGCTTAGGGGAGCACTAGAGGCAGAACCATATTGAACGTGACTAGGTTGGGTGACAATGATTGTGCTGCATATGACATTAGAACTGAATCAAATGGACCTAATTTAGACAGAAGCACTGTGGTTAAAGGAAAATATGAATGTTTTTATAGCCATAACACCGAAGGAATTGATGTAGGAAACACCACTGTAGAATGTAATACTATTTGGGTACTAGAGACTGCAGGGGTTCGTAGAAATAAAGATAAAGGGTTGTTAGTGAATAGAAAAGGGGTGTGTGGTACAATAACTCAGGTTGCGCCATCTCTCACTATGCTGAAGAATCAGGATAGAGGTATTGCGGATAGTTTCTGGATGTGTGGAAAAAATAAACTGTTGAATGTACTGCTGGATGGATGGACTGGCCTTTGTGCGTTAGTTAGAGCAATTCAACAAGTTACCATTATTAAATCACCCCACGATGACTATGTTAACCCTAGAGTTAAAAGGGCGTATGAGAAGGACCCTGAGGTATAACTTGATGCAATTGGACAGCCTAGAGGAGTACCTCGGGAGTTCAAGGCAAGAGATTAAGTTAAATCTGGATTTGCATCTATATTTTTGTGGGTAACACCAAATAAGAATTTAGAGTGGATTAATTATATTTACTATAACCAACAGAGATTCATTTACTATACTGACTCGGCATTGGGGGAACAGGTACAAGCTACCAGTAAAATTACTTGGCAGAATAGACAGGCTCTCAATTGGCTTTTGGCAGAGAAGGGTGGAGTTTGTGTTATGTTTGGGGATGATTGTTGCACCTTTATTCCCAATAACACTGTGCCTAATGGATCCTTTGCAATCGCTATGGCTAAACTTAAAGGTTTACGAACAGAGGTTAAGGCAAATGCTGGGTTCGACTCTCATGTTTGGGATTGGTTGGATCTAGCATTGGGAAAGTGGGGAGCTATGTTTGCTAGGATGGCCATTATGCTGGGTGGGGGGTTAGTGGCTCTGGGTATTGTATTTTGTTGTGTTTTACCCTTGGTGAAATCACTTGTGATTCAGACAACGGTTAAACAGATGTCTGTAAGAAGAGCTGACCCCCCTGTGATAGTTAATCCTGTACCGGATAGCCCAGGCCACTATACTGATAGAAATGGACAGTCATGCAATGCGGTTGGTGGACCCCTTGACTGCCCCTTCGGTAATCCAAACTGTCTATATGGAGTAATCCCCGGAGGTGGTTATGCTTGCCATGGTTTTCGAAAGGATGGCCTACCTGTATATGCTGTATTCCCTAATTCAGAGGAATGTCTACTGGTACATGTCCATAAAAAGTGTCATTTGCGCAATAAGTGTAAGTGGTGTACAAAATATAATGTGGAGGGCCATAACCATCACGGAGACCCCGTGTTTTGCGCAAAATGTCAAAGAGGAGATTGTAACATTTGTAGGGATGAGGATTGTACTCCTATGTAAGGGTTTAATATATCTATTTTTTGCTCAAGGCCTTGTGTTTTTGTATGTTTGGTTGAATTTTTAGATAGGTATATCAATGAATATATCTGGTTTCTTTTAATTAAAAGTTAGTTTTGCCTTCTAAAAATTAGGTTAATTTCTAAAACATGTAGGTAACAGAGGGGAATCCTGGTTACAAGTGTCTACGGACCATGTCCTTAATCTTCTAACAAAGGTTGGTATCATTGATATTACTTTATTAGAGAGGTGTCTGCGAGGGAGGATCATGTTGAAAGCTTAAAGTTAGAATGATGTTAATTTTCTTTTGGAACTGCATGTAGGCCTATTGTTTTCTCATATTCGATTTATTATTATACTCATTGCCTTATTTTTTCCTTTTTCACATAACTGAGATAACCTCAGGCAAGGCTATGCACCTACATGCTCATGCTTCATCAAAATGTCATATATATTATTTTTTATTATTTCTATACCGAATTAGATCTTTTACTCTTATAACTTATTAGAGATGTTTGGTCTAGTTTAGGTTTTCTTTAATGTTTCTCCTATTTAGTATTAATACTTTGGAGATGTTTGGGCCAGTTGGTTTATATGCTTTATTGTGTTTTTGTATTCTATTGTCCATCATGGGTATTCTCATTTACCGTTATAGAATCATATTTGTATTATGTTGGGGCTAATTAGCCCCAGAGGAGGGATTTGTGGGAGTAAATGAGACACACAGGCGCCTAGGGGAACTGGATACACTAAAGTAAGAGGAGACACATAGTCTATTGATCCACATATAAAAGAAACACTACACCTAGGAGAACTGGATACACTAAAGTAAGAGGAGACACATAGTCGGCTGACACTAGATAAGAGCATACATACAAAAGAACCATAAGCTAAATACAGGGCCAAAGAATAGGCCTGTAGAATAAAGGGACATATATTATTTTTAGGACAAAGCAAGGGTCCTGCCACCATTATAATCTAACTGAAAGCAGATATGGGCGTTATTGGGCGTGAACAAGCAAGAAGCCTGAACTAAAAAGATAATGGTGGCAGAAGAATAGGGGAAGTATGTTTATTTGCATATGGGTTGGACACATATGCTACATGTGTATAAATACAGGAGCCGGGACTCTGGGAAGGTGTGTTTTCCGCGGACCACTCCGGCTTGCTATACTTTGTATTAAAAAAGCCTATTTGATTTCACAAGTTCTTGCAAGTGTCATATTTGAACCGATTTTCCACGACATAACTTGGCGAGCTTGGCCAGGAGTGACAGGGACTGGGACGTTCTTGGCTGACGACGGGTTCTTTGGGAAATCTGGCAAACAAGGGTGGCCGCCCAACTATAACAAGGTAAGCAAGTTCTTACAATAGTTGAAATGTTTGTATAGATTGCTTCAGAGATCCTGTCTCAGGAGGAGGGACGTCAAGTAGGTCTCTCTCTCAAATTTCCTAAAAACAATAGAAACGAAATAACTTTTGAAATTCAATACATTTGCATGTATGTGTAAGCATGGGGATTGTATAGCAAATATAGATGTACATGCATGTCTAGTGATTGAGGGAGCGGGGGCTGTGAACTTCGCTTGTGTCGGGTGTTTGGGCGGAGGGAGCGGGCATTTGCTCTGGTGGGTCTGCTTGAACGGACCCACGTGTCTGGTTTGATTGGCCGGGTTCGACCGTTTCAGGATCTGTTTTGGGGTGTGTGTAAACACACCTCGATCAACCTGGGCGAGCGACTCGTGTCGGGTGTGTGATTCGGACTGCCCCTCTCGTTGGGCCATTTATGTTGGGGACTTTTGTGTGGGCTGGCTGGTGCGACTGTTCGTACCCTCTGGCTGAGCGGTTGGGCTCGGGTGCAGGGCTGCAGCTGCCTGCTTATACGGTTAAAACATAAATAAGTAGTTAAATAAATATTCATGGCTACCGCTCCAAAAAGAGGAGGACTGAACGGGTGAATATTTAGAACGCAGGAAGAACGCTGGCCTGATTGTGCGGCGTTCAACTGAAAAAGGATGAATAGGATATGAAGACAAGCTGATCCGATTAGACAGTAGTCTTGGCATATCACAGAAATCCTATCAGTCTAGGCTTATGTTGAGGAAGTGTATTAAGTCAATAAAGAAAGACTGAGGTGTTTTTAGGTAAAAACAAAAGGATTGAATGAACGAATGAAAATAAACGAATGAATGAGAAAAATGCTGTAATATAATTCTGTGTAAGAATAGAACACTAGGAATAAGGAAGGACAGGTTGTGTGTGTTTAGACAGAACGTCCAGAAGAGGGAGCGCGCAGCCCTCCTGTGACAGAGTATAAAGCTGAAGAAGGGTGCCGTTGACTTCTTATGACTGGCCAAAAGTGTTCCTCTATCACAGTTTAATACATTTACAGAGTGATCCCTATCATAGTTTAACTACTATTAGGCAAAGGGAACGAAATGAAGGAACATCAAAGTAAAATAAGTTATAAGCAAGGATAAAAACACTGATGTGATAAAGTGGTAAGCGACTGTAATAAGAATAATAAAAAGGTGTCAAAACAAACAGTAGATAAGAATAATTAAAGAGGCATTAACCGAACAGTATAAAGCGAATAGTGTACAACAAAAGAGAAAGCAGAATCGCTAATAAACTGAAATTATACTATAACGATAAAAAAATTCTAGGTTAATTAAGATAAAGAACATGAATAAGTAAAATCCAGGACACATTAAGAAATCATAAACAGTGCGAGCAGAGTAAGAGGAAAAACAGACGCTAGTCACTCTGTGTTCGCAGAGACTACGATCTAAAAATAGCCTGAAGGGCAGAGAGGGGTGCAAAATATTGTGGTCAGGGTAAGAAAGGAAAGAAAGAGAGGCCTCATCAATTAATTAACCATAGGATCAAAACAACAAGAAAATAGAGTAAAGATAAGAAGTATAAATAATACAAATAAATAAAGGTAAAAATAAGACGTTAGATAAAGATCTTAAAAATGGATTAAAACCGTAATAACAGAACAAACCAAACGAATGAAATGAATAAGACACCAGTAGAGATCTTAGGGGCAAGGCATCCCTTGAGCAAAGAAGAAATAATAAAAACTTCCATAAAATGGGAGAAAGGCACAAGAAAGCTAACCACCAAATGGCCAGCGGTGGGAACATTGGATGTCTCTGTGTGTGAGGAAATGGAGACACTAATAAAGAACTACAAACCAAAGGACAAGAAGCAAAAAAGGAGAAATAAACGAGAAAGAGAGAATGAAATACTAAAAATGTTCAAAGAAGAAGGAACTGGTTTGTTAAAAAGCATGAAAACGGCAAGAGAAATGCTGAAGAAAGATGACAAAACAACGAAGGGAAAAGAGTGGGTGACTAACCTCCCACCTTATTCCGATGGGCAATTTCCGATAATAACTGGACACGTGGACATAAGAGGTGAGGTAGAAGTGACTGAAGAAAGAGAAGAGGCTGTCACGCCTGGGGCAACATGTGCACTCTCTCACTCAACGGACAGAAAAAAGACTGAAGAATCCAAACACAGAAGGAGGTTTCAATTGTTATGAGGGCTGCAATGGAAACAGTAAAAAATGAAAAGGAAATAACAGGACCGCTAACAACAGAAAGAAGAAAAGCAAAAGAAAGAAAGGAAGAATGCTTTAGGAAAGGTTTGGAAATATTAGCAGATTTCCAAGCAGAACAGAGTCTTTGTGATTCAGGAGAGGAAGAAGAAGAGAGCGGCAAATACAATAGAAAGGAAAAGGAATTAGAAAATCAAAGGTCAAAGTGTAAAGAATTGCTATTATGCAGGAGACCAACCTACTGCTAAATACATGGCTATTGCATTGTTATAACTGAGACAACACATAGCAACGTATTTTCACAGTAAAGCCTGTGGGGTCCCCTACAGGATAGCTCCCACATTACACACATAATCTCCCTTTTAACCGAACACTGTGTGCCCGAAGAGGATTCTACGATGACGGACAGACAACTGAGCCAATGGCGGAAGACTACAGACTACACCCAGCCTGAACCAATCCAAAGATCCGATCTCCTAGAATCAACCTACTTTCTGTGCCGTATATTAGGGCTGTACTGATTCTTAACGGTCTCTTTGCCTGCTGTTCCATACGAACTAACGGAGGAGCCGTAATTACGCTGTACTAGATATCTTCACACTGAATAAACTGTCGCTTGTCATTACAATTTACCACTTTGTCTGAATCGATCCTTGACCGGCTCACCCATCTACATATCTAATTACTAACAGAACTTGGTACACAGAGGATAGTTAACTAACGGTCCAGTCGAAGTGAGCAGATTGGGTGTGAGAGAGGGGGTGAGCTCGTGGAAAGGACGATTCAAGGAGGACGACGGGTGATGATTTTCGGTGGGTGGACAACAATTCTGCTCAACTCGGGAAACTGATCTAAAGGTGCACCATAAATAAGGTAAGCAAAACCTGTTAAATCAAACTTTGCATATTGTCGTATAGTCTGTCTAAATTTTGATCAGTATTTCCGAGTAAGTATGAATTCTTGTGTAAATTTATAATTTGCTGACGAGTCGAAAGAACAGTGTAGTGAACATATGTAGTAACGAACCGGCGACGGCCGGTGTGATATAAATCATTGATGAGATATCAGTGAGGGGATAGTTAATTACTATTCATTAAATCTGGCACCGAGGGGATAAATTGTAATTTTGTCCCGCGACCCGGTCAGCACAGTCTGATAGCTTTCAATGATGAGAGATCACTTTAAGGCCTAAATAGTTCCGATAGGGGTCAGGAATAGATCGGTAAGGGGATAGTTAATTACTATTCATTAAATCTAGCGCCGAGGGGATAGATTGTAATTTTGTCCCGTGAATCGGTCGAGGCTAGTCTGAGAAATTCACTGATAGGGGTCGGACATGTGTAATAATTCTGATAGGGGTTAGCTCGATAGGGATCAGGAATAGAGATCGGTAAGGGGATAGTTAATTACTATTCATTAAATCTGACACCGAGGGGAGAAATGGTAATTTTGTCAGACCGATAGAAATTCACTGATAAGGATCGGCTTTCAGGGGTCAGAGAGATAACGTGTATTAATTCTGATAGGGGTTAATTCGATAGGGGTCAGTAGGGGATAGAATTGGATTCTAGAGTTGAATTCTATCCAGTAAATCCGCTTAGTCCGGTCTGATAGGGGTCGATTAATAGAGGTCAGAGATATAACCTGTATTTGTATGTTTTGTCTTGTTTTGTCTATTTGTAACTGTTTATATGAAAATGCAATGTGGTTGTAATTGTTTCCATTAAGATTGTTGGTGGTTACATAGAGAGAGAGAGATAGAATTATATAATAAGGGTTATTGGATAAATCCGAAACTTCTATATTGTATGTACCAATGACTTCTGTGTTAGATGTATAATCAGGAACGAAATGACTGATGTATAATTGAAATAATATCTGAACATAATATTTGAATGTTGAGACTAATTAGTCGAATAGATCCCTTGGTTGTGCGCTCCACAAATGCCATACCGACCCATGCGTTTTCCTCGAACTAAAACATACAAAGGAGAAGCTCAGAGATAAGACAGAGCACGTGCAGCAGTGTCTCTTCGAGTACATCGTGGGTATTAATCAACGTCGGGTGAAGTATATGCTAACTATATTCAGATAGAAGGAGAGAATTCCGATTAAAACTACGATTAAATTCCGATTGAATTAAAATTAAATTACGATTAAAGCAAATTCACAATGGCGACCCCCAATACTCCAAAACTGAGGTTTAATGAGTTCCTAGAACCAAAAATAGAATATAGATCAGGGGGAAAGGGACAATGGAAGCACATGAAGAAAGTTTGGGAGGGATTAAAGCTAAAATGGACACAAGAAGGTTATTTAGGAGGGGAACCGCCATCCGCAGTTCAGCTGAAAATAATGGAATGTGGGTGAAGAGAGAAAGAGGCAGAAAAGAACAAAAAATCACGTATTTAAGAAAGAAGGGTCAGATACGAAGGGAGCGAGATGAATGAGAATCCTAATTGAGGAAAAACTTTGGGCGTTTAAATTAGTGCTATTTTATGTTGTTCAGATGCCGGAGTAACAAATACAGATAACTGTAAATTGGGTCTATTTGCGGAGAATCTCAGTTCCATAGCATTGGTGGTTCAGTGGTAGAATTCTCGCCTGCCACGTGGGAGGCCAGGGTTTGGTTCCCAGCTGAGGTGTAAAGAATAGTTATATATGTCTGAGTTTTTGGTTTTAATTAAACTAATTGTTTTGCAGAGAAAGTTATAGTCACTAGTATTGGTATAAGATATAAACTGAACGTTTTAAATAGTTTGTTTGGTTCAAATTGAAAGACTAATTCATTCAACTCAATATAAGAACGGAGATTTTGATGCAAGGCGATGTCTGTTCACTAAATTATTTGTTGGGAATGATACATTGGGAAAAGAGTCGTAATTAAAATGCTAATTCAAAGACGAGACAGTAACTTAAATCAAATTAATTCTGAATAATAACGGGGGAACAATTACGATAGATTTGTGTCAATCGTAATGTTTTTATAAGATTAGCGAATTGAGAGATGTTGATTGATGTTGTAAACTCTAATTCAGGATTCAACAGATGTGATAAATTAGGTTTGGTTTATCGAACCCGAAATACTGTTGTTGCAGACAGCCAACCATTATTTACAATGAGTTGAAAATCGTTGCGAAATGAGTCAAGACTGAGCGCTTGTTGATGACATCACTCGCGAGGTTTCCGTCGCCACGGAAATTATGTCTTGACTGGGGGTGACAAGAGAAAATGGTTAGTGTCCTTTAGAAGGAAATGCGGGCATTAATGTTGAGTCACTTTTCAGAAGTTGATAAACATTTCGAAATACATTTTTAAAAAGGAGTATGTAAATCGTCAGGAAAGATGCTAAAAACTAGCAGCTGATTCGCTGGGTGGGTATCATTGATTTGTGGCGTTTATTTGGACTGTAATTAGGCCATGAGAAAGAGAGATTGAATGTCTGAATCATAAAACATTGTGATAATGGATTCTGATGGTTATTGATTCTTGGTTTGATCGTTTAAATAACACCAGTGAATTTGAGCACTGTTTCCATTATGTGGAACGGTGTCAGGTTATTAATGGTGAAAAGCAACCTCTATAGTAAAACATAATTGTACATGTTTTGGTAAACTAGCTAGGTTGAATTTGATTATTTGAGCATTTCCCTTGATACGTAGACATACGTAACAGGGGCAAGTTGTTTTTCCTTGAGGAACACGCAGATGGTGTTTTGTTTTATTGAGATGTAAATGTGAGTTGAAGGAGCCAAGGGAAAATACGTTATTTTTATTAAATATCAGGGATTATAATCTTGGGGAGAATGAGGCCATAAACGACCAAATTGGAAAGGCCTGGAAGTTTTGATTAATCATTAACCTGTTGCTTCTACCCGGGACGCTTGCGTCCCAACTAGAGCTCTGGAAATGCAAATGTGCTACGCTAAATGCTAATAGTATTAGTTAAAACTCAAAAGTTCATTAAAATACACATGCAGGGTATCGAATTAAAGCTACACTCGTTGTGAATCCAGGCAACAAGTCAGATTTTTAAAATGCTTTTCGGCGAAAGCATGAGAAGCTATTATCTGATAGCATGCAACACCCCAAAAGACCCACAGGGGACGTAAACAAAATAATTAGCATTTCGGCGTTACACAAACCGCACAATAAAATAGAAAACATTCATTACCTTTCACCATCTTCTTTGTTGGCACTCCTAGATGTCCCATAAACACTATTTGGGTCTTTATTTCGATTAAATCGGTCCATATAAAGCCTAGATATCGTTATATGTAGACTGTGTGATAAACGAAAAAAACATCGTTTCAAAACGTAACGTCATTTTTTAAAATTCAAAAAGTCGACGATAAACTTTCACAAAACACTTCGAAATACGTTTGTAATGCAACTTTAGGTATTAGTAAACGTTAATAAGCGATAAAATTCATCAGGAGGCGATGTAAAGATTATTAGCTGTCCGTCTGGAAAAATGTCCGGCTAGAAACTCAACGAAAATATCCGGTCCTAGACCGGATTAGATACGGTGTCCTGTATGTGTTTGACCAAGAAAAAACTCGAAGGGAAATGACAAGACTCTAGACACCCTGTGGAAGCTGTAGGTACTGCAACCTCAGTCAATTAATTGTGGTTCACGTTTATCAATGGGTTCAAGTAGCGCATGGATATATTTTCCCCATTTTCAGTGATCAGTTTTTCCTGTGCTTTTCGATGTAAATGCCGTTCTGGTAAAGCCACAGCAGTGATTTAACCAGTTTTTTAAACGTCTGAGTGTTTTCTATCCACACAGACTAAGCAAATGCATATACTATATTCCTGGCATGAGTAGCAGGGCGCTGAAATGTTGCGCGATTTTTAACAGAATGTTCAAAAAAGTAGAGGGTCGACTGAAGAGGTTAAGGTTTGCAAATATATACACATAAAACATTTGGTAGGACTATTTGTTTTGGTGGAAAAGTTTTTTAAAAAGGCACGCTCAAATATGGAACTTTATGAGTTTTTATTTTATGAGTTTTAAATTACACAAGTGAGTTTAGATTTTAAGGATAAAGGGTTCTTTAATATGTCTAGTGTAGTATAGAACTTGACTATAAATGGGTGGGTTGACTCATGGACCTTATCATGACTGTCTTCTAAGGTCTGATCAGCCTTGGGGGAGAGTCATTGGTATAATGAATGTGGTCATATTGAGTTACTAGTTTTAAGGTAAATTCATTATAAAGGAGTTTAGGTTAGGAGGCTAGGATAGGAGATATATTAAGCCAATAGGGCAGGGAATTACATAGAAAAATAAGTTTCAGTTCTTAAGGGTGATAAATTACTGTAGATAAGGAATTCTGCACTTTGTAACATATATTAAATTCATGTTATTGTCAGATAGAATACTGAGGGTCCCTGAAGGAAGGATTTTGATATGATAAGCATTTGTTTTGATTTTTTTTTGACTATTACAAGTTTTTAAAAAATAGTATTAAATTCAACAGGTATATAGGACATCTGTGATGATTTAGGATTATAGTGAGGTTGATTAAGGAAATGTAAGGACTTTAGAGATTGACACTCATAGATATGATTTTAGATAAAGTCAAACAGATAGAAGCTTAGTGGTATTTGAGAGATATGAGAGAAAAGGTTTAAATTGGTAAATATATATTTAAGAAAATATATAAGTAGCGCAGATAGTTCTTAAGTAGATAAGAAACTTGACAGGGAATTGGTACTGGATTGACGCCCAAGGGAGAATTGGACATGTGGAAAACTAAAAGGGGCTCCTTCATGATGATGTCAGACATAAGGATAATATACTAATCTTACCTAAGTCATTATTTAGAGTAGGTAAGGTTGATACCTGGGCAGAGTCAGGTATCAAAAGGGGGATGGGTAAATTGTGGTCTAGGATAGGATGGGGCTTATTGGATAAGAAACTAATAAAAAATAAAAAAATGTAAGCTAACAATTGGGAATAGAAGTTAAAGATATAATCAGATAAAACATATGAGAAATTGTTTGTTAACCTCTTACCTCTACCTGGGACGCTTGCGTCCCAACTAGAGCTCTGGAAATGCAAATGCGCTACGCTAAATGCTAATAGTATTAGTTAAAACTCAAAAGTTCATTAAAATACACATGCAGGGTATCAAATTAAAGCTACACTCGTTGTGAATCCAGGCAACAAGTCAGATTTTTAAAATGCTTTTCGGCGACAGCATGAGAAGCTATTATCTGATAGCATGCACCAATACACTACAACAGAAAAGCACAGCAGGGGACGTAAACAAAATAATTAGCATTTCGGCGTTACACAAACCGCACAATAAAATAGAAAACAGTCATTACCTTTCACCATCTTCTTTGTTGGCACTCCTAGATGTCCCATAAACACTATTGGGTCTTTATTTCGATTAAATCGGGCCATATAAAGCCAAGATATCGTTATATGTAGACTGTGTGATAAACGAAAAAAACAGCGATTTCACAACGTAACGTCATTTTTTTAAAATTCAAAAAGTAGACGATAAACTTTCACAAAACACTTCGAAATACGTTTGTAATGCTACTTTAGGTATTAGTAAACGTTAATAAGCAATAAAAATCATCCGTAGGCGATGTACATTCATTAGCTGTCGTCTTGGAAAAAATTTCTGGAGAGAGCTCTTCCGGAATGATCTGGGCGGAGACCGGAGGTACGTCGTGCCCCTCTTTCGGTTCAACCAAGAATCAAAGAGGATTAAATTCACAAGATACTCGACTGCATGGGGATGCTGTGGGAGTTGAATGCTCGGTCTTATCTAATTCGGCTCACTGTTAACAATTGCTGGAAGTGGCGCAAGGATATTTATTTCCATTTTCTGTGATCAGGTTTTCCTGCATTTTCCGATGTAACGCACGTTATGTAATAGCCACAGTCGTGATTTAACCAGTTTTAAAAACGTCCGAGGGTTTCCTATACACACATTCTAACCATATGAACGTACTATATTCCTGGCATGAGTAGCAGGGCGCTGAAATGTTGCGCGATTTTTAACAAAATGTTCAAAAAAGTAGAGGGTAGGAGCAACTAGTTAACCAAGCCTGTATGTCCAGGATTTTATGCATTACAGGTGAACTACAGGTGAAGTCACTCAATCCAGTCCCAGAGGCTTGGGGACCATAGAAGACCCCTGGTGACAGCTAGCTGAAAGAGCTACCCAGATTCATATCGCACGGCGGAAGGGTAAGACATTTTTTCACTGTCGGACAATAAACAGAGTTCGGGAGAAGAACTGGAATTAACAGAATTCCGGGGGCCAACTCTCGAATGAAGTAACCCTACCTGTCCTATCACCCCTGTTTTTGTTCATAGAAGTGAAGATGTGTCTGGCTCTGGCTAAGTGATGTGTATTTTGTTCCAAAATAAGCATAAGAGATCCCTAGATCTGGGTAGACAAGAAGTTAGAGTAGAGATTACATGATAACCGACTTCGGACAGTTCTAGGATTGGAGAAGAGGGTATCCTTATAGCATGGGGGATCCCACAAGGGTGGATAGGTTTTCCATGATATGGGGAAACCTGGGAGCAATGTTGAACTTTGTAAAGGTGATGAAATCCTACTAACCATCGAAACTATTAAGCTCTCTGATGCAGGCACTCACACCCTCGGACTACAAAGGACGAGGACAGACATGATGGGTGTGTTTTCTATTAAGGTACTGCCAAGACCAGAGGTAACCGGACACACTCCTCTACCACCACTGTGTTAAAAATACCATTCAGGTAATTAATGTTAGAGACTATTCGGCTATTGATAAATTAGAAACTGAGACTGGTTTTGATAGTAGGGACAATTTGTGGCTGTCTTATATGAGGTACACAGCTAAAACCCTGAGAAGAAAGGACTGCATTATTTGTAGTTATGCTAGACCTGTTCTGGCTACACACCCATTTGCTGTAGGAGAAGGAGAGGGGTGGTTGTGTATTCTGAGAAGTTTTTACCAGGTTAAGCCCAATTCAACCCTCTGTTCCTCTTTGAGCCTTGTGTTTCCTGCAGTACCTCCTCATCGGGCCTCTTGGGGTGTTGAGGCATATGGGGGCAATTACGAGTGCATCACGGGTACAGGTAATGGCATTGATTATGGGAGATGAGGTCCACGGGGGGGTGGAGGAGTCTGTTCTCTTGGCCTGGTTTGGTAATTACACTGGTGTGATGGTTACTGGATTTCTGACCCTAATTCTTGTATTATTTGTTATTGATGTGATGTGCTGCTTGCATCATACCGTGTTTTGAGAAGTCTGTTACAGATGTGGTGAGGGCTTCAGGCATGATGCCTTTGCTTGATGCTCCAGTTGGCGATGCCGATACGGAAGCATGCTTTCAGGGGAGGATGGGACTGACTGAGGATGACACATGGTTTGGAGTCCCTGGGTGGCAAGGAGCCCACCTGGTACAGGATAGGAGTAGCTGAGAGGACCAGATGGTTTCTAATAATTCTTTACTCTGTTTTCCATGACCAAAGTTTTATCCTACATCTTACATGTCAATAACAATAAAGTTTTATCCTGTTTTTGATAAGTGACACCCTTGGGGGAAACAAAAGCATACAACAAAGGCATATATAACTTGTTATTAGTAATAAACTTTTTATTATTTTCATGAAATGCTATGACTGCTGAAATAAAGGATAATGAGTGACACCCTAGCGGGTGTCAAAAGGGGGACCTAAATTTCACACTATTTTCTTTTGTTCTGTTTTTGAATGAGCTGTTCTCTTTTGACATGAAGGTAGTTTACACTTTGTAACTGTTATATGATTCATTGCTGAGTTTTTGTTCACACCCTTGGGGTTATTTTACATTATAGCCATTACCATATATATGATTGAATATTATCTGCTGTTGCCTTGTGTGGATGTATGTATGTGTTATGCTACCTAGCTGATTTGGAACATTGTTAAAAGTATCAGGGCCGTGGAACTTTCTCATGCTGGAAAAAATACAGAAGGGAGGGCACATTCAGAGCGTGGGGTTGCGAGAACAAGCGGCCTTTTTGTTAGATAACAGGAGCCAGGTGCGAGATAACGGTATGGAGCATGAGACCCATCTTTCAGTTTTTGCAGCCATTTTAGGAGGGGGATCCAGTTGCTTTTATTGATTAAGCTTCTCCATTGTATGTCGTGTCCCATCTGGGATGGGAAGAGGGGGAAATTATTTTTCTTTGTGGGCCATTTCCGGATAGACATACCTAGTTTAGGATATTTTTCCTTTTTGGATTATGTTTTCGTTTTTGCTTGGAGTAATGTATCTGGACTATATCACATCTCTTAGGAGATGTGAAGAGAGGGTATCACAACTTTTTCCTGCGGGAAAAAGTTGGCTTATGTGGACAATCATCTTACTTTTATTTTGAGCTGTTGTTCTCCGCTCTGTTAAATGAGGGTTGGAAGTTCCTAGGTGGCTGGTAGCCAACTTAGTACATAGTGGGATTGAATGGAGAACATGATGGTAATACATACATATCTATTTCTGTTTAATACCGTGCCTTATTTCATAGTCCCTTTGGGAGAAGTTTCTCTTTGTGTCTGGATCTAGTTAGGTTGTGTCACGTCTCTGGTGAGACGTGAAGAGAGGGTTTTGTAAAGAATTGCTATTATGCAGGAGACCAACCTACTGCTAAATACATGGCTATTGCATTGTTATAACTGAGACAACACATAGCAACGTATTTTCACAGTAAAGCCTGTGGGGTCCCCTACAGGATAGCTCCCACATTACACACATAATCTCCCTTTTAACCGAACACTGTGTGCCCGAAGAGGATTCTACGATGACGGACAGACAACTGAGCCAATGGCGGAAGACTACAGACTACACCCAGCCTGAACCAATCCAAAGATCCGATCTCCTAGAATCAACCTACTTTCTGTGCCGTATATTAGGGCTGTACTGATTCTTAACGGTCTCTTTGCCTGCTGTTCCATACGAACTAACGGAGGAGCCGTAATTACGCTGTACTAGATATCTTCACACTGAATAAACTGTCGCTTGTCATTACAATTTACCACTTTGTCTGAATCGATCCTTGACCGGCTCCCCCATCTACATATCTAATTACTAACAAAAGCTACAGGAGGAATGTGATAGAATAGAAATAGAAGTAGGAATGAGTGAGGAACAGCAAAAGGAAAAAGATCCAGTCTGGGATACACATGAGGACATGAGAAGTGAGTCTGTTGAAAACCATCTTGGGGCTCGTAGAAAAGGGTCGGGAAAGGAACCTGGTTTCTATAAAAAACAGTTTCCAATCCTAATAAAAGGCACTCAGGGACACTATACACCACGGGCCACACGGGACCTGGAGGGGTTGGTTGTCCGTCTGCCAGATCTACATGAAGGGGCGGGTAAATGGATCAGAAGCTTTGAAGAACATACCGTGGGGAAATTGCTGGCGGTGGGCGACATAAGGGCACTACTGGCCAGGGTGACGAGCATGCGTACTATGGGAGAGATCATGCAGGACAGGGGCATCGATGGCGCAGATGGGGAGTGATAAATGATGGATTACTGTTCAACAGATATAGACCAGCCATCTGACGAGCCTTAAGAGAAGCATATCCAACAAAAGTGGATCTCAAAGCACTAAGGGGTGAAGCTATCGGGGCCACAGAAAACCCAGCCACCTACCTACATGGACAGTTGAAAAGGTGGAGGATCGAAACAGAACAAGACCCTGAGGGCAATGAACTAATGACAACTATGTTCCGAAATTCAGTAATAGAAGCCATGCCCCAGCCGGTAAAGAGCAGGTTGGAGGATGTGGTGGGACTTACATCAAAACCCTACAGGGAATTCTGTGACTACGTGGTCCATGCAGTGGAGAAACACAGAAAGGATGAACAGAGACAGATGGATCAAGGAAGAGACATTCAGAGAAGACTGACCCAACTGCAGTTGGATGAGCTAACCAACAAAGGGAAGAAGAAAGTCCTGGCTGCTGTCACGACCCCTGGGCCAGAGATGGGAACAATGGCTGCTGTCTCCCCAGGAGAGCCACAGCTGTTCGGCCCTGGGCGGGCCCAAGTGTCAACTGCACCGCCAGTAGTTAATGTGTATACACAGCCCCCGAATTGGGATGGTGGGAAAATACAACAGAAAAACGTACAGTCTGATAAAGGCAAGGGATCTGTGGATCCTCGAGGGCCACCTGGCACCTGTTGGGGATGTAGGCAAACAGGACACAACAGGCGAGAGTGCCATACACACCCATGGCAGGATTGGACTGAGGGTAATAGAAATAGCAGACCGCCACCGGCGAGTAATGGTCCAAACTACCAACAAAATCTGAATGGTTGGAATCCAAACAATGACTGGCGGGCAGCCCTAACCAACCTTCAGGCCCAAATACCTAAAGCAGTTAGAGCAAATTCTGAATATCATTGCACAATGCAATTTGACCCACACCAGGACCCATTACTAGAACAACTTTGGGTTATGGGGGCAAATGGAAGGAAAGCACCAATAATGTCTCAATATATAGTCATTGGAAAGCAGAGAGCCGCAATGGATGTGATGGACGGAGACGGGTCTGAATTTGTGCAGAAATGGTTCAATGTCTCTGACTCCGTCCCTCACATTACATTGCTGGTAAATCAGGGTTACACATCTAAAGATCTAGGATCAATGATGAAGGAAGTTGGGACAAAGAAATAGGATAAAACAGACAATCCACTAATCTTTCATTCAAAGGATAAATCATTTATCAAAATAGTTACCACTACTATGTTGATTGGTGATCCAAGGGAGGTAGAGGTTAGTGCAGGCCAGCAGGTAGTGTTAGGTGAAGGACTAGGACTAATTCGTGAACTTAGAGCAGAAATGGAGAAAACCATACCTACCAAGGTATGGTCGCAACACGATACAGACGTCGGATTAGTTAAATCTGCTAGTCCTGTTTGTGTCAAAACAAAACACGATGCCAAACTTCCATGGAAAACCCAGTATCCTATGAAGCCTGAGGCTGAAGAAGGAATAAAATTGACAATAGAAGGACTGCTCAGGGCAGGTGTATTGATAGAGATGCCCAGTTGTTGCAATACACCCTTGCTACCTGTTCTTAAAGCCGATGGTAAAAAATGGAGACTGGTCCATGACATAAGAGCTGTAAACGACATAGCTCAGGATTGTCCTGCTGAAGTCCCGAACCCTCACACGCTGTTGACCAATGTTCCCCCGGATGCCAAATACTTCACGGTTATTGACCTATGTGGAGCGTTTTTAGTGTTTACCTCTGGCGGAGGAGTGAAGACATTTGTTTGTGTTTAGATATAGGGGCAAAACTCTGTCTTATACTAGAACGCCACAGGGGTTTAAGCACAGTCCGCATCTCTTCAATCAGATATTGAGAGCTGATTTGGAGGAATTAATGTTAGATGGCACATTGATCCAATATGTGGATGACCTGTTGATCTGTGCCTCAACTTTGGAACAATGTCATTCAGACTCACTAAAAGTACTGCAGCGACTAGCTGAGGGGGGACACAAAGTCTCTAAAACAAAATTACAGTACTGTCAACCTCAAGTTGAGTACTTGGGCAGAACAGTAGCGCATGGGACTAAAGCAATAGCTCCAGGACAGCTAGAGGGTATTAGTAAAGCACCCTTGCCACAAACAGTAGCTCAAATGATGACCTTTTTGGGTATGACAGGGTTTAGTTCGGATTGGATAGAAGAGTATGTAGTTAAAACAGCTCCACTGAGAGAAATAATGAAAGAAGCTGGACAGCTTAATCTAAGAGCAAAACTAGATTGGACCACTGATGCGTTGGTTGCTTTCGAAACACTTAAGACAGAAATGCAAACAGCGCCAGCTCTAGCAACCCCAGATTACACTAAACCATTCTTGCTATACGTAGCAAACAGGTGCAACAACTATGCAGCAGCTGTTCTTATGCAAGAAACATGTAGTGGTAGGAAGAAACAACCTATTGCCTATTATAGCCCTAAACTAGATCCGGTAGCCCAGGGATACCCACCGTGTTATCAAGGATTGGCAGCGTTGCATTATGCATATGACAAAGCGTCAACTATAACCATGGGATACCCCGTGATTATCAGCACATCATAAAATAGTGGAGTTGATAGAGCAGGGCAAATTCGTGTTAACTAATGCAAGGACGATGGATTATATGAGCTTACTCACGTACCCAGACGTTCTCATTAAAAGATGTAGCACTGTGAATCCAGCAGAAAGGATTCCATTTGATTTTGAAGGAGAAGCACATGATTGTGTAGCCGAGGCTTTAACATTTACCAAACTGCGTCCAGACTTAGAATCAATTCCATTAATAGATCAAGAGGAGTTAATCTGGAAAGTTACTTTGTAGATGGTTCTTGTTTTAAAGATTATACAGGTAATCATGCAGGGTTTGCGGTAGTTAAGCAAAAAGGGAAAGCGTTCACGGAGGAAATATTAGAACATTGTCCTCAACCTTGCTCGGCCCAGTTAGCTGAATTACAGGCTCTGACTGCAGCATGTGTGCTAGGAAGAGGTCAAACAGTTCATATCTACACTGATTCCGCTTACACATGTCATTTGTTTGGTGCAGTCTGGAAACAGAGAGGATTCAAAAAGAGTGATGGAACCCCCATCCAACATCACGCACAAATTGTTAAATTAACTTCTTGCGTCGAGCCATCCCGGATCCGGTATCGTGACTACAGCCTCAAGCTCATTACCATAACGCAACGTTAACTATTCATGAAAATCGCAAATGAAATGAAATGAAAGCCTTTTGTTAACAAAAGGATTGAGAGCAAATTTAATTTCATTTTTGCGATTTTCATGAATAGTTGACGTTGTGTTATGCTAATGAGCTTGCGGATAGATTTACACAATCCTGGATACAGGTTTTTTTCGTAGCTAAACGTGACGCAGAAAACGGAGCGATTTGTCCTAAACAAATAATCTTTCAGGAAAAACTGAACATTTGCTATCTGAGAGTCTCCTCATTGAAAACATCTGAAGTTCTTCAAAGGTAAATTATTTTATTTGAATGCTTTTCTGGTTTTTGTGGAAAATGTTGCATGCTGAATGCTAACGCTAAATGCTACGTTAGCCATCAGTACTGTTACACAAATGCTTGTTTTGCAATGGTTGAGAAGCATATTTTGAAAATCTGAGATGACAGTGTTGTTAAACTTACCAAAAACATCTTTTGGTTTTGAAGTCTGTGTCTTTAGGTTATCAAACTCGACAAATTCCGGTCGAAATGCAGCCAAAATTCTAGTGGGTGCGCACCAAAACGTCAAAATTACATATTATATGTCGACTAAACTGGTCAAACTAAGTGCAGAATCAAGCTAAAGCATGTTATAAACGTGGAAAACAATCCTTAGCACGAACAGAATCACAGGTTAACCTGTTAAAGATAGGGCTGACTACTGCCCCCTTTGGAGGAATTGTGTGCCCATAGTAAACAGAAAAAAAATCTGTCCAAAATTGCTAATATATGCATATAATAATTATTATTGAATAGAAAACACTCTAAAGCTTCTAAAACCGTTCAAATTATGTCTGTATGTAAAGCAGAACTCTCAGGGCAGCCATTCTCCCAAACTCTCTCTTGTCATCAGAAAATTTGGCCCAACTTTGACGTCATCGCCCCCACCCTTCCCAGGCAGCTACAGACCTGGGAACAGTTTGTATGTCTTCAGCGCGATGTCTGCTTTCAATGGGGCTTGCCATTGTGAGAATCGCGCGACCACGAGACTTTTGGCGGGCTGAAACCTCCGGGTCACGCGAAAAAATAAGTACTCTCATGCGCGCGGACGCTCCAGAGCTCTCTTTCTTCCAGGATTGACCAAACGATGTGGGTGTTTCTGTTCGTGCTAAGGATTGTTTTCCACGTTTATAACATGCTTTAGCTTGATTCTGCACTTAGTTTGACCAGTTTAGTCGACATATAATATGTAATTTTGACGTTTTGGTGCGCACCCACTAGAATTTTGGCTGCATTTCGACCGGAATTTGTCGAGTTTGATAACCTAAAGACACAGACTTCAAAACCAAAAGATGTTTTTGGTAAGTTTAACAACACTGTCATCTCAGATTTTCAAAATATGCTTCTCAACCATTGCAAAACAAGCATTTGTGTAACAGTACTGATGGCTAACGTAGCATTTAGCGTTAGCATTCAGCATGCAACATTTTCCACAAAAACCAGAAAAGCATTCAAATAAAATAATTTACCTTTGAAGAACTTCAGATGTTTTCAATGAGGAGACTCTCAGATAGCAAATGTTCAGTTTTTCCTGAAAGATTATTTGTTTAGGACAAATCGCTCCGTTTTCTGCGTCACGTTTAGCTACGAAAAAAACCTGTATCCAGGATTGTGTAAATCTATCCGCAAGCTCATTAGCATAACACAACGTCAACTATTCATGAAAATCGCAAATGAAATGAAATTAATCTATTTGCTCTCAAGCTTAGCCTTTTGTTAACCTCTTCAGTCGACCCTCTACTTTTTGAACATTTTGTTAAAAATCGCGCAACATTTCAGCGCCCTGCTACTCATGCCAGGAATATAGTACGTTCATATGGTTAGAATGTGTGTATAGGAAACCCTCTGACGTTTTTAAAACTGGTTAAATCACGACTGTGGCTATTACATAACGTGCGTTACATCGGAAAGCGCAGGAAAACCTGATCACAGAAAATGGAAATAAATATCCTTGCGCCACTACCGCAATTGTTAACAGTGAGCCGAATTAGATAAGACCGAGCATTCAACTCCCACAGCATCCCCATGTTGTCGAGTATCTTGTGAATTTAATCCTCTTTGATTCTTGGTTGAACCGAAAGAGGGGCACGACGTACCTCCGGTCTCCGCCCAGATCATTCCGGAAGAGCTCTCTCCTGAAATTTTTTCCAAGACGACAGCTAATGATATGTACATCGCCTACGGATGATTTTTATCGCTTATTAACGTTTACTAATACCTAAAGTAGCATTACAAACGTATTTGAAGTGTTTTGTGAAAGTTTATCGTCTACTTTTTGAATTTAAAAAATGACGTTACGTTGTGAAATCGCTGTTTTTTTCGTTTATCACACAGTCTACATATAACGATATCTTGGCTTTATATGGCCCGATTTAATCGAAATAAAGACCCAATAGTGTTTATGGGACATCTAGGAGTGCCAACAAAGAAGATGGTGAAAGGTAATGACTGTTTTCTATTTTATTGTGCGGTTTGTGTAACGCCGAAATGCTAATTATTTTGTTTACGTCCCCTGCTGTGCTTTTCTGTTGTAGTGTATTGGTGCATGCTATCAGATAATAGCTTCTCATGCTGTCGCCGAAAAGCATTTTAAAAATCTGACTTGTTGCCTGGATTCACAACGAGTTTAGCTTTAATTTGATACCCTGCATGTGTATTTTAATGAACTTTTGAGTTTTAACTAATACTATTAGCATTTAGCGTAGCGCATTTGCATTTCCAGAGCTCTAGTTGGGACGCAAGCGTCCCAGGTAGAGGTAAGAGGTTAACAACAATGTCATCTCAGATTTTCAAAATATGCTTCTCAACCATTGCAAAACAAGCATTTGTGTAACAGTATTTATGGCTAACGTAGCATTTAGCGTTAGCATTCAGCATGCAACATTTTCCACAAAAAACAGAAAATAATTCAAATTAAATCATTTACCTTTGAAGAACTTCAGATGTTTTCAATGAGGAGACTCTGTTAGATAGCAAATGTTCCGTTTTTACAAAAAATATTATTTGTGTCGACTAATCGCTCCGTTTTATTCATCACATTTGGGGAGGGAAAAAAAAAATATATATATCAAGTCATTAAAACGCGAACTTTTTTCCAAATTAACTCCATAATATTGACAGAAACATGGCAAACCGATGTTTAGAATCAATCCTCAAGGTGTTTTTCACATATCTATCGACGATAAAATCCATCGTGGCAGTTTACTTTCTCTTCTGAAGAAATGGAACGCGCATGGACCTACAGATTACGCACACAGGACACCGGGCGGGACACCAGGTAAATGTAGTCTCTTTATGGTCAATCTTCCAATGATATGCCTACAAACACGTCACAATGCTGCAGACACCTCGGGGAATAGACAGAAACCGCAGGCTCATTCCTGGCGCATTCACAGCCATATAAGGAGACATTGGAACACAGCGCCTTCAGAATCTGGGGCATTTCCTGTATGAAACTTCATCTTGGTTTCGCCTGTTGCATTAGTTCTGGGGCACTCACAGATAATATCTTTGCAGTTTTGGAGACGTCAGAGTTTTGTCTTTCCAAGGCTGTCAATTCCATGCATAGTCGAGCATCTTTTCGTGACAAAATATTGCGCTTAAAACGGGCACGTCTTTTTATCCAATAATGACACAGCGCACCCATAGGTTCAAGAGGTTAATGACAGCATTAATGTATCCTCGGAAACTAGCAATAATCAAATGTCAAGCACACAAAAAAGATAATGATTTTGTCATTAGGGGCAATAATGCAGCAGATGAAGCTGCCAAAAAAGCATCCAAATGTGTTGTCCCAATTCTCATTGCACCATTGATGGACATGGTTGCTATTGCACCTCTTACATCTCCGGCTGAGCTAATTCAAATTCAGGCTAAGGCTGGAATAACTGAACAGACTACCTGGCTACAGAGGGGGGCTTCTGTAGATAGACATGAGATGTGGAGAACACATGATGGTGCCATATTAGCCACCACCACTCTCCTAACGCTACTTATTAATGATGCACATGATATTGATCATTGTGCAAGGGGGGAGGTGATAAGAAAAATCAAAAAACAAGGTTTTTAGTCACCTTATCTACAGGCGACAGTAGAGGAGATTCTGTCAAAATGTGAAATATGTGCAAAAAACAACATATGAAAAGGTATAACTACGCCTATAGGTCACATACCGGTTCCAGAAGGCCCGTTTAGACACATCGTGATGGACTATGTAGACATGATAAAACCTATATGGGGTAAAAGGTACATGTTAGTTATCATAGACAGGTTCAGTAGATGGGTAGAAGCAATACCATCGGCGAATCAGGGGTCAGGAAAAGTGGTAAAATTCTTATCAGCAGAAGTAATTCCCAGGTTTGGGATTCCGTCCGAAATTAGCTCAGACAATGGTTCAGCGTTTATACAAAAAGTTGTAAAAACAATAATACAGCAGCTAAGGATGAAACAAAGGTTGGGATGTGTCTATCATCCCCAATCACAGGGGATGGTTGAAAGAGTTAACGGGACTCTGAAAAACAAGGTAACAAAGATTTGTAGATCTACAGGACTCAATTGGGTGGATGCTTTACCGCTTGCACTAATGAGTTGTCACATGGAAACTAACAGAAACACGCACCTATCGCCGCATGAAATGCTTACGGGTCGACCCATGCCTATACCAATGTTAGGAGGACTGTATAAAGGTCCCTCCTTAGATATATTGCAAAGTGAATTAAAATCG
Organism: Oncorhynchus nerka; assembly: GCF_034236695.1. NCBI lineage: Eukaryota > Metazoa > Chordata > Actinopteri > Salmoniformes > Salmonidae > Oncorhynchus > Oncorhynchus nerka. Next base: position 8,188,930 of record NC_088422.1, on the reverse strand, counting down.
TATGTGTTGTATCTAACCAAAATACACAAAGCTACATATTCACAGGAGAAAAGACGGTGCCAGAGCCGGGTCCGGAAGGACCTCTCCCAGTGATACCAGGAGATCTGGTCTACTTTCGAGTGTTCCGAAGGAAGTGGGATCAGCCGAGGAGAGAAGGACCCTATGAGGTGGCAACAGCCACAAACACGGCCGTCCAAGTGAAAGGAAGCAAGACGTGGTATCATCTAAACCACTGCACCTGAGTCCCGACGGAGAGAAGGATGCAACCATACAGAGATGAGGACACAGAGGATGCTGATTCACCAGGCGGGACCCCGGTGGGAGCAGGAGCAGCGGAAACGATCAAAGCGCCGGGGAGTAATCGAAACGACGAGTGCACCAACTAACGCACTCAGAAGAAGCACCAGGGGAAAAGAGACTAAAAAGAAAAAAGACAAACAACCAAAGCTTCCTCCAATATGGCCAGAAAGCCCAGAAATGGGGGGGGGGTAACATGCCTGTTTCTTCTGACGATATACCTGTTGGGGCAGACCTTGCTGACGGAAGCCCTCTACAGTGGGACCCCGAGGTATCGCCTAAAGAATGGGAACATCTCTTCCCTGAAATGTACGCCTTCTCAGATGGAAGCCCAGTTCAGCCTGAGGAGCGAACAACAGGCAAAGAAAGTGGAGGAGAAACCTCACCTGGGAACAACAGGCGAAGAAAGTGGAGGAGAAACCTCACCGGGAACAACAGGCGAAGAAAGTGGAGGAGAAACCTCACCGGGAACAACAGGCGAAGAAAGTGGAGGAGAAACCTCATCGGGAACAACAGGTGAAGAAAGTGGAGGAGAAACCTTGCCAAGAGCAGAAGGGGATACCTTGCAAGGAAGAACAGGAGTCCTACAAGATGAAAGAAATGGGCATTTCCCCACAATTGACTTTTCAGCTCTTACCTGGTCTCCATAATGAACAATTGAAAGTAGGACCACAAAAGAACAGTGACAATGACAGACTAAGAACAACCGAGGACAATACGAAGATGATGCACACACTCACGATCAAGATAAATGATAAAAACAGGAAGAGAAGAGAGGAACCAGTCGAACGAGGTGAAAAGACAGGATTTTTTGACAGGTTTAAATTTTCTGTTCCGCCACAAATTCTAACAGAACCAGGGGAACAAAGGACAGTTTCGGTATGGAGGAAGAAACCCCTACCAGAGGAGCCACTCTGTGGATGGACGCATCATATAACAAAGGGAGAAGCTGTTTGGGACCCCAAAGGATGTGACCTGACATTAACCAAATATGTGGAAGGCTGGGGGTTTATCATGAACAAGATAACACCAGCAGAAGGTGAAGAATTTGTAATTGAAATAGCAAGAACAGGACTGAGTGAAGGAAACAGTTACAGATATGTTAAATTGGGTCCTACGCCAGCACCTGAACAAGAACAGCTGGTGACAAACAAAGCAACAACAACAACGGTGGCAGCTGCTGTGACGACCACAGCAACTACCACTAAGATGATATCAACTGCTCTTACCAAGCAGACCACAGTGACCACAAAGAAACCAGACACATCAGAGACAAAAGGATTCTTTAACCTCTTAAGACTCTAGGGGCAGTATTTCATTTTTGGATAAAAAGACGTGCCCGTTTTAAGCACAATATTTTGTCACGAAAAGATGCTCGACTATGCATGGAATTGATAGCTTTGGAAAGAAAACACTCTGACGTTTCCAGAACTGCAAAGATTTTCACTGTGAGTGCCCTAGAACAAAACCTTCAGGCAAAACCAAGATGTTTCAGCAACCAGGAAATGAACAGGATTTCCGAAGCTACGTTTTCCATGATCTCCTTATATGGCTGTGAATGCGACAGGAATGAGCCGACCTTTTCTATCGTTTCCCCAAGGGGTCTGGAGCATTGTGACGTATTTGCAGGCATATCATTGGAAGATTGACCATAAGAGACTACAATTGCCAAGTGTCCGCACGGTGTCCTGCGTGGAAATTGGTGCGCAAAACTCAGCTACTGGTATTTTTCCATGCGATTCTGAGAAGAAAGCATGCTTCCACGAACGGCATTTCAATGAAGAGATATATGACAAAACACCTTGAGGATTGATTCAAACAACGTTTGCCATGTTTCAGTCGATATTATGGAGTTAATTCGGAAAAAAGTTCAACGTGTAGGTGACTGAATTTTCGGTTAGTTTCGGTAGCCAAATGCATAGTAACAAAACGGAGCGATTTGTCCTACACAAAGAATCTTTCAGGAAAAACTGGACATCTGCTATGTAACTGAGAGTCTCCTCATTGAAACATCTGAAGTTCTTCAAAGGTAAATTATTTTATTTGATTCCTTTGCTGGTTTTTGTGAATATGTTGCGTGCTAAATGCTACGCTAAGTGCTAAGCTAGCTATCAACACTCTTACACAAATGATTGATTTTCTCTGGTTCAAAAGCACATTTTGAAAATCTGAGATAACAGTGTTGTTAAGAAAAGGATAAGCTTGAGAGCAGGCATATTTATTTCATTTCATTTGCGATTTTTTGAAATCGCTAACGTTGCGTTATGGTAATGAGCTTGAGGCTGTAGTCACGATAGCGCATACGGGATGGGGCGGACTATGAAGTTAATGAGATTTGGAACTTTTTGACAAACTGTAATGACCTACCTCAAGACAAGAACATTGCAAAGATGACAGACATAGACATATCAGACTCAAAACCACTCAAGGACACCACACAGGAAGAAGAGGTGAAAAACGAATGGTACAAATGGGCTAAGTATACGGCAAACAAACACAGAATGGACAATTGTATTTTGTGTAGTAAATCACCTTTGTCGGTTCTCATAATAGTCCCTGAACCAGCATCATTTAAAAACTGTGCAAATTGGAAAAATTATCATTGTACCAAGACAAAGTATTCTATTCCCTTGTGTGACATAGAATGTAGGATTGCTTAGGGGAGCACTAGAGGCAGAACCATATTGAACGTGACTAGGTTGGGTGACAATGATTGTGCTGCATATGACATTAGAACTGAATCAAATGGACCTAATTTAGACAGAAGCACTGTGGTTAAAGGAAAATATGAATGTTTTTATAGCCATAACACCGAAGGAATTGATGTAGGAAACACCACTGTAGAATGTAATACTATTTGGGTACTAGAGACTGCAGGGGTTCGTAGAAATAAAGATAAAGGGTTGTTAGTGAATAGAAAAGGGGTGTGTGGTACAATAACTCAGGTTGCGCCATCTCTCACTATGCTGAAGAATCAGGATAGAGGTATTGCGGATAGTTTCTGGATGTGTGGAAAAAATAAACTGTTGAATGTACTGCTGGATGGATGGACTGGCCTTTGTGCGTTAGTTAGAGCAATTCAACAAGTTACCATTATTAAATCACCCCACGATGACTATGTTAACCCTAGAGTTAAAAGGGCGTATGAGAAGGACCCTGAGGTATAACTTGATGCAATTGGACAGCCTAGAGGAGTACCTCGGGAGTTCAAGGCAAGAGATTAAGTTAAATCTGGATTTGCATCTATATTTTTGTGGGTAACACCAAATAAGAACTTAGAGTGGATTAATTATATTTACTATAACCAACAGAGATTCATTTACTATACTGACTCGGCTCTAACGGCATTGGGGGAACAGGTACAAGCTACCAGTAAAATTACTTGGCAGAATAGACAGGCTCTCAATTGGCTTTTGGCAGAGAAGGGTGGAGTTTGTGTTATGTTTGGGGATGATTGTTGCACCTTTATTCCCAATAACACTGTGCCTAATGGATCCTTTGCAATCGCTATGGCTAAACTTAAAGGTTTACGAACAGAGGTTAAGGCAAATGCTGGGTTCGACTCTCATGTTTGGGATTGGTTGGATCTAGCATTGGGAAAGTGGGGAGCTATGTTTGCTAGGATGGCCATTATGCTGGGTGGGGGGTTAGTGGCTCTGGGTATTGTATTTTGTTGTGTTTTACCCTTGGTGAAATCACTTGTGATTCAGACAACGGTTAAACAGATGTCTGTAAGAAGAGCTGACCCCCCTGTGATAGTTAATCCTGTACCGGATAGCCCAGGCCACTATACTGATAGAAATGGACAGTCATGCAATGCGGTTGGTGGACCCCTTGACTGCCCCTTCGGTAATCCAAACTGTCTATATGGAGTAATCCCCGGAGGTGGTTATGCTTGCCATGGTTTTCGAAAGGATGGCCTACCTGTATATGCTGTATTCCCTAATTCAGAGGAATGTCTACTGGTACATGTCCATAAAAAGTGTCATTTGCGCAATAAGTGTAAGTGGTGTACAAAATATAATGTGGAGGGCCATAACCATCACGGAGACCCCGTGTTTTGCGCAAAATGTCAAAGAGGAGATTGTAACATTTGTAGGGATGAGGATTGTACTCCTATGTAAGGGTTTAATATATCTATTTTTTGCTCAAGGCCTTGTGTTTTTGTATGTTTGGTTGAATTTTTAGATAGGTATATCAATGAATATATCTGGTTTCTTTTAATTAAAAGTTAGTTTTGCCTTCTAAAAATTAGGTTAATTTCTAAAACATGTAGGTAACAGAGGGGAATCCTGGTTACAAGTGTCTACGGACCATGTCCTTAATCTTCTAACAAAGGTTGGTATCATTGATATTACTTTATTAGAGAGGTGTCTGCGAGGGAGGATCATGTTGAAAGCTTAAAGTTAGAATGATGTTAATTTTCTTTTGGAACTGCATGTAGGCCTATTGTTTTCTCATATTCGATTTATTATTATACTCATTGCCTTATTTTTTCCTTTTTCACATAACTGAGATAACCTCAGGCAAGGCTATGCACCTACATGCTCATGCTTCATCAAAATGTCATATATATTATTTTTATTATTTCTATACCGAATTAGATCTTTTACTCTTATAACTTATTAGAGATGTTTGGTCTAGTTTAGGTTTTCTTTAATGTTTCTCCTATTTAGTATTAATAATTTGGAGATGTTTGGGCCAGTTGGTTTATATGCTTTATTGTGTTTTTGTATTCTATTGTCCATCATGGGTATTCTCATTTACCGTTATAGAATCATATTTGTATTATGTTGGGGCTAATTAGCCCCAGAGGAGGGATTTGTGGGAGTAAATGAGACACACAGGCGCCTAGGGGAACTGGATACACTAAAGTAAGAGGAGACACATAGTCTATTGATCCACATATAATAGAAACACTACACCTAGGAGAACTGGATACACTAAAGTAAGAGGAGACACATAGTCGGCTGACACTAGATAAGAGCATACATACAAAAGAACCATAAGCGAAATACAGGGCCAAAGAATAGGCCTGTAGAATAAAGGGACATATATTATTTTTAGGACAAAGCAAGGGTCCTGCCACCATTGTAATCTAACTGAAACCAGATATGGGCGTTATTGGGCGTGAACAAGCAAGAAGCCTGAACTAAAAAGATAATGGTGGCAGAAGAATAGGGGAAGTATGTTTATTTGCATATGGGTTGGACACATATGCTACATGTGTATAAATACAGGAGCCGGGACTCTGGGAAGGTGTGTTTTCCGCGGACCACTCCGGCTTGCTATACTTTGTATTAAAAAAGCCTATTTGATTTCACAAGTTCTTGCAAGTGTCATATTTGAACCGATTTTCCACGACTTAACTTGGCGAGCTTGGCCAGGAGTGACAGGGACTGGGACGTTCTTGGCTGACGACGGGTTCTTTGGGAAATCTGGCAAACAAGGGTGGCCGCCCAACTATAACAAGGTAAGCAAGTTCTTACAATAGTTGAAATGTTTGTATAGATTGCTTCAGAGATCCTGTCTCAGGAGGAGGGACGTCAAGTAGGTCTCTCTCTCAAATTTCCTAAAAACAATAGAAACGAAATAACTTTTGAAATTCAATACATTTGCATGTATGTGTAAGCATGGGGATTGTATAGCAAATATAGATGTACATGCATGTCTAGTTGTAAAGAATTGCTATTATGCAGGAGACCAATCTACTGCTAAATACATGGCTATTGCATTGTTATAACTGAGACAACACATAGCAACGTATTTTCACAGTAAAGCCTGTGGGGTCCCCTACAGGATAGCTCCCACATTACACACATAATCTCCCTTTTAACCAAACACTGTGTGCCCGAAGAAGATTCTACGATGACGGACAGACAACTGAGCCAATGGCGGAAGACTACAGACTACAACCAGCTGAACCAATCCGGAGATCCGATCTTCCTAGAGTCAACCTACTTTCTGTGACGTATATAAGGGCTGTGCTGACTGTTTACTCGCTCTCTGCCTGCTGTTCCAACGCGAACTAACGGAAGAGCCGTAATTACGCTGTACTAGATATTTTCACTCTGAATAAACTGTTTACTTGTCATAAAATTTACCACTTAGTCTGAATCGATCCTTGACCGGCTCACCCATCTTCATATCCAATTTCTAACAGAAATGGTAGCAGAGGATTGTTAACTAACGGTCCAGTCGAAGTGGGCAGATTGGGTGTGAGAGAGGGGGTGAGCTCGTGGAAAGGAAGATTCGAGAAGGACGGTGATAATTTGATTTTCGGGGGGTGGACAACAATTCTGCTCAACTCGGGAAACTGATCTAAGGGTGCACCATAAATAAGGTAAGCAAAACCTGTTAAATCAAACTTTGCATATTGTCGTATAGTCTGCCTAAATTTTGATCAGTATTTCCGAGTAAGTATGAATTCTTGTGTAAATTTATAAATTTGCTGACGAGTCGAAAAGAACAGTGTAGTGAAGATATGTAGAAACAAGCCAGCGACGGCTGGTGTGATATAAATCATTGATGAGATATCAGTAAGGGGATAGTTAATTACTATTCATTAAACCTGGAACCGAGGGGAGAAATTGTAATTTTGTCCCGTGACCCGGTCAGCACAGTCTGATAGCTTTCAATTGATGAGAGATCACTTAAAGGCCTAGATAGTTCCAATAGGGGTCGGACATATATAAATTCAGTTCCGATAGGGGTTTTACATGTGTAGTAATTCTGATAGGGGTTAGTGTGATATAAATCATGAATAGAGATTGGTAAGGGGATAGTTAATTACTATTCATTAAATCTGGCACCGAGGGGGGAAATGGTAATTTTGTCCTGCGACCCGGCACGGCTCAGTCCGATAGAAATTCACTGATAAGGATCGGCTTTCAGGGGTCAGAGAGATAACGTGTATTAATTCTGATAGGGGTTAAATTCGATAGGGATCAGTAGGGGATAGAATTGGATTCTAGAGTTGAATTCTATCCAGTAAATCCGCTTAGTCCGGTCTGATTAATCGATTAATAGAGGTCAGAGATATAACCAGTATTTGTATGTTTTGTCTTGTTTTGTCTATTTGTAACTGTTAATATGTACCTATGACTTCTGTGTTCTGACAGTTGTTATAGAATTTTATTAATTGGCCTGTACTGAGTTATTTTAATAGGAATGAGTGAATTGTGATTGACCAATATGTTAAATTCCTTCGGGACCCTGTTTGTTCTGAAATCTGCATAGAAAACTGTCCTAATTATATATATATTGGGTTGTGTATAGAGGTGAGGGAAAGCAGAGGCTGTGTTTTAACATGTAAAGGACACGATTATGAATGTTGGAAATTCTATGTGAATTTCGTATGAATGACTGTAGTATTGAGAAAACATATTAACCAGAGTTTGCGTTCCATGATTTTGAGACCGGGGAAATTAAATTGAGAGAAACGTTTGTCGCGGAGTAAACCGCTAGGTGGGGATACGTAACTGGGCCATTATGCACACGTGCTGATAGACAAGGCCACCCCAGTAGTCGAATGGCCGTGCAAACTTGATTGACAGCCGCCGGGCTAAAACACTGATTTTCGCTTTTTTCATTCCTGTTGATATTGCCTAAAGAGATAAGAGACAATTGCTATAGAATCGCTCAAATTTAAATGTATAATCAGGAACAAAATGACTGATGTATAATTGAAATAATATCTGAATATAATATTTAAATATTGAGACTAAATAGTCGAATAGATCCCTTGGTTGTGCGCTCCACAAATCCCATACCGACCCATGCGTTTTTCTCGAACTAAAACATACAAAGGAGAAGCTCAGAGAAAAGACAGAGCACGTGCAGCAGTGTCTCTTCGAGTACATCGTGGGTATTAATCAACGTCGGGCGAAGTATATGCTAACCATATTCAGATAAAAGGAGAGAATTCCGATTAAAACTACGATTAAATTCCGATTGAATTAAATAAAATTACGATTAAAGCAAATTCACAATGGCGACCCCCAATACTCCAAAGCTGAGGTTTAATGAGTTCCTAGAACAAAAAATAGAATATAGATCAGGGGGAAAGGGACAATGGAAGCACATGAAGAAAGTTTGGGAGGGATTAAAGCTAAAATGGATACAGGAAGGTCATTTAGGAGGGGAACCGCCATCCGCAGTTCAGCTGAAAACAATGGAATGTGGGTTAACCTGTTGCCTCTACTTGGGACGCTTGCGTCCCAACTAGAGCTCTGGAAATGCAAATGCGCTACGCTAAATGCTAATAGTATTAGTTAAAACTCAAAAGTTCATTAAAATACACATGCAGGGTATCAAATTAAAGCTACACTCGTTGTGAATCCAGGCAACAAGTCCGATTTTTAAAATGCTTTTCGGCGACAGCATGAGAAGCTATTATCTGATAGCATGCACCAATACACTACAACAGAAAAGCACAGCAGGGGACGTAAACAAAATAATTAGCATTTCGGCGTTACACAAACCGCACAATAAAATAGAAAACAGTCATTACCTTTCACCATCTTCTTTGTTGGCACTCCTAGATGTCCCATAAACACTATTGGGTCTTTATTTCGATTAAATCGGGCCATATAAAGCCAAGATATCGTTATATGTAAACAGCGATTTCACAACGTAACGTCATTTTTTAAAATTCAAAAAGTAGACGATAAACTTTCACAAAACACTTCGAAATACGTTTGTAATGCTACTTTAGGTATTAGTAACCGTTAATAAGCGATAAAAATCATCCGTAGGCGATGTAAATATCATTAGCTGTCGTCTTGGAAAAAATTTCAGGAGAGAGCTCTTCCGGAATGATCTGGGCGGAGACCGGAGGTAAGCGGTGCCCCTCTTTCGGTTCAACCAAGAATCAAAGATGATTAAATTCACAAGATACTCGACAACATGGGGATGCTGTGGGAGTTGAATGCTCGGTCTTATCTAATTCGGCTCACTGTTAACAATTGCTGGAAGTGGCGCAAGGATATTTATTTCCATTTTCTGTGATCAGGTTTTCCTGCGCTTTCCGATGTAACGCACGTTATGTAATAGCCACAGTCGTGATTTAACCAGTTTTAAAAACGTCCGAGGGTTTCCTATCCACACATTCTAACCATATGAACGTACTATATTCCTGGCATGAGTAGCAGGTCGCTGAAATGTTGCGCGATTTTTAACAAAATGTTCAAAAAAGTAGAGGGTCGACTGAAGAGGTTAAGAGAGAAAGAGGCAGAAAAGAACAAAATTCACGTATTTAAGAAAGAAGGGTCAGATACGAAGGGAGCGAGATTAATGAGAATCCTAATTGAGGGAAAACTTTGGGCGTTTAAATTAGTGCTATTTTCTGTTGTTCAGATGCCGGAGTAACAAATACAGATAACTGTAAATTGGGTCTATTTGCGGAGAATCTCACTTCCATAAACATTGGTGGTTCAGTGGTGGAGTTCTCACCTGCCACGTGGGAGGCCGGGGTTCGGTTCCCAGCTGAGGTGTAAAGTATAGTTATATATGTCTGAGTTTTTGGTTGTAATTGAACTGGTTGTTTTGCAGAGAAAGTTATAGTCACTAGTATTGGTATAAGATATAAACTGAACGTTTTAAATAGTTTGTTTGGTTCAAATTGAAAGACTAATTCATTCAACTCAATATAAGAACGGAGATTTTGATGCAAGGCGATGTCTGTTCACTAAATGATTTGTTGGGAATAATACATTGGGAAAACAGTCGTAATTAAAATGCTAATTCAAAGACGAGACAGTAACTTAAATCAAATTAATTCTGAATAATAACGGGGGAACAATTACGATAGATTTGTGTCCATCGAAATATTTTTATAAGATTAGCGAATTGAGAGATGTTGATTGATGTTGTAAACTCTAATTCAGGATTCAACAGATGTGATAAATTAGGTTTGGTTTATCGAACCCAGCCACCCATTATTTACAATGAGTTGAAAATCGTTGCGAAATGAGTCAAGATTGAGCGCTTGTTGATGACATCACTCGCGAGGTTTCCGTCGCCACGGAAATGATGTCTTGACTGGGGGTGACAGAGAAAATGGTTAGTGTCCTTTAGAAGGAGGTGCGGGCATTAATGTTGAGTCACTTTTCAGAAGTTGATAAACATTTCGAAATACATTTTTAACCTCTTAAGTCGACCCTCTACTTTTTTGAACATTCTGTTAAAAATCGCGCAACATTTCAGCGCCCTGCTACTCATGCCAGGAATATAGTATATGCATTTGCTTAGTCTGTGTGGATAGAAAACACTCAGACGTTTAAAAAACTGGTTAAATCACTGCTGTGGCTTTACCAGAACGGCATTTACATCGAAAAGCACAGGAAAAACTGATCACTGAAAATGGGAAAATATATCCATGCGCTACTTGAACCCATTGATAAACGTGAACCACAATTAATTGACTGAGGTTGCAGTACCTACAGCTTCCACACGGTGTCTAGAGTCTTGTCATTTCCCTTCGAGGTTTTTTCTTGGTCAAACACATACAGGACACCGTATCTCCTCCGGTCTAGGACCGGATATTTTCGTTGAGTTTCTAGCCGGACATTTTTCCAGACGGACAGCTAATGATCTTTACATCGCCTCCTGATGAATTTTATCTCTTATTAACGTTTACTAATACCTAAAGTTGCATTACAAACGTATTTCAAGTGTTTTGTGAAAGTTTATCGTCGACTTTTTGAATTTTAAAAAATGACGTTACGTTTTGAAACGATGTTTTTTCGTTTATCACACAGTCTACATATAACGATATCTAGGCTTTATATGGACCGATTTAATCGAAATAAAGACCCAAATAGTGTTCATGGGACATCTAGGAGTGCCAACAAAGAAGATGGTGAAAGGTAATGAATGTTTTCTATTTTATTGTGCGGTTTGTGTAACGCCGAAATGCTAATTATTTTGTTTACGTCCCCTGTGGGTCTTTTGGGGTGTTGCATGCTATCAGATAATAGCTTCTCATGCTTTCGCCGAAAAGCATTTTAAAAATCTGACTTGTTGCCTGGATTCACAACGAGTGTAGCTTTAATTCGATACCCTGCATGTGTATTTTAATGAACTTTTGAGTTTTAACTAATACTATTAGCATTTAGCGTAGCGCATTTGCATTTCCAGAGCTCTAGTTGGGACGCAAGCGTCCCGAGTAGAAGCAACAGGTTAAAAAGGAGTATGTAAATCGTCAGGAAAGATGCTAAAAACTAGCAGCTGATTCGCTGGGTTGGTATCATTGATTTGTGGCGTTTATTTGGACTGTAATTGGGCCGTGAGAGAGAGGGATTGGATGTCCGAGTCATAAAACATTGTGATGGTGGATTCTGATGGTTGTTGATTCTTGGTTTGATCGTTTGAATAGCACCAGTGAATTTGAGCACTGTTTCCATTATGTGGAACGGTGTCAGGGTATTAATGGTGAAAAGCAACCTCTATGGTAAAACATAATTGTACATGTTTCGGTAAACTAGCGAGGTTGAATTTGGTTATTTGAACATTTCCCTTGATACGTAGACATACGTAACAGGGGCAAGTTGTTTTTCCTTGAGGAACACGCAGATGGTGTTTTGTTTTATTGAGATGTAAATGTGAGTTGAAGGAGCCAAGGGAAAATACGTTATTTTTTATTAAATATCAGGGATTATAATCTTGGGGAGAATGAGGCCATAAACGACCAAATTGGAAAGGCCTGGAAGTTTTGATTAATCATTAAGGTTTGCAAATATATACACATAAAACATTTGTTAGGACTATTTGTTTGGTGCAAAGGTATTTTAAAGAGACACGCTCAAATATGGAACTTTATGAGTTTTTATTTTATGAGTTTTAAATTACACAAGTGAATTTGGATTTTAAGGATAAAGGGTTCTTTAATATGTCTAGTGTAGTATAGAACTTGACTATAAAAGGGTGGGTTGACTCATGGACCTTATCATGACTGTCTTCTAGGGTCTGATCAGCCTTAGGGGAGAGTCATTGGTATAATGAATGTGGTCATATTGAGTTACTAGTTTTAAGGTAAATTCATTATAAAGGAGTTTAGGTTAGGAGGTTAGGATAGGAGATATATTAAGCCAATAGGGCAGGGAATTACATAGAAAAATAAGTTTCAGTTCTTAGGGGTGATAAATTACTGTAGATAAGGAATTCTGCACTCTGCAACATATATTAAATTCATGTTATTGTCAGATAGAATACTGAGGGTCCTTGAAGGAAGGATTTTGATATGATAAGCATTTGTTTTGAATTTTTTTGACCATTAGGGCTTTAAAAAAAAAAGTATTAAATTTAACAGGTATATAGGACATCTGTGATGATTTAGGATTATTGTTAGGTTGATTAAGGAAATGTAAGGACTTTAGAGATTGACACTCATAGACATGATTTTAGATAAAGTCAAACAGTTAGAAGCTTAGTGGTATTTGAGAAATATGAGAGAAAAGGTTTAAATTGGTAAATATATATTTAAGAAAATATATAAGTAGCGCAGATAGTTCTTAAGTAGATAAGAAACTTGACAGGGAATTGGTACTGGATTGACGCCCAAGGGAGAATTGGACATGTGGAAAACTAAAAGGGGCTCCTTCATGATGATGTCAGACATAAGGATAATATACTAATCTTACCTAAGTCATTATTTAGAGTAGGTAAGGTTGATACCTGGGCAGAGTCAGGTATCAAAAGGGGGATGGGTAAATTGTGGTCTAGGATAAGATGGGGCTTATTGGATAAGAAACTAATAAAAAAAAATGTAAGCTAACAATTGGGCATAGAAGTTAAAGATATAATCAGATAAAACATATGAGAAATTGTTTGTTAACCAAGCCTGTATGCCCAGGATTTTATGCATTACAGGTGAACTACAGGTGAAGTCACTCAATCCAGTCCCAGAGGCTTGGGGACCATAGAAGACCCCTGGTGACAGCTAGCTGAAAGAGCTACCCAGATTCATATCGCACGGCGGAAGGGTAAGACATTTTTTCACTGTCGGACAATAAACAGAGTTCGGGAGAAGAACTGGAATTAACAGAATTCCGGGGGCCAACTCTCGAATGAAGTAACCCTACCTGTCCTATCACCCCTGTTTTTGTTCATAGAAGTGAAGATGTGTCTGGCTCTGGCTAAGTGATGTGTATTTTGTTCCAAAATAAGCATAAGAGATCCCTAGATCTGGGTAGACAAGAAGTTAGAGTAGAGATTACATGATAACCGACTTCGGACAGTTCTAGGATTGGAGAAGAGGGTATCCTTATAGCATGGGGGATCCCACAAGGGTGGATAGGTTTTCCATGATATGGGGAAACCTGGGAGCAATGTTGAACTTTGTAGAGGTGATGAAATCCTACTAACCATCAAAACTATTAAGCTCTCTGATGCAGGCACTCACACCCTCGGACTACAAAGGACGAGGACAGACATGATGGGTGTGTTTTCTATTAAGGTACTGCCAAGACCGGAGGTAACCGGACACACTCCTCTACCACCACTGTGTTAAAAATACCATTCAGGTAATTAATGTTAGAGACTATTCGGCTATGGATCAATTAGAAACTGAGACTGGTTTTGATAGTAGGGACAATTTGTGGCTGTCTTATATGAGGTACACAGCTAAAACCCTGAGAAGAAAGGACTGTATTATTTGTAGTCATGATAGACCTGTTCTGGCTACACACCCATTTGCTGTAGGAGAAGGAGGGGGGTGGTTGTGTATTTTGAGAAGTTTTTACCAGGTTAAGCCCAATTCAACCCTCTGTTCCTCTTTGAGCCTTGTGTTTCCTGCAGTACCTCCTCATCGGGCCTCTTGGGGTGTTGAGGCATATGGGGGCAATTACGAGTGCATCACGGGTATAGGTAATGGCATTGATTATGGGAGATTGCCTGAAGCTGATTGCAGGAGTAACATAACCATTAATTCCACTTGGCCAGTTACAGGCCTAAACCAAACTAGTGGTCTGGCTGATGTATGTTGGATGAGTGGAGCCAAAAGAGTGCTGAGACCCATTCTTAGAGGAGAATGGCAAGGTACGTGTGGTCTGACCAGTTTGATAATTCCACTGACCATTGTTGATGTTGTTGCTGAACAGCTGCTGAGTTCTGTAACCAGGGGACCTGAACACATTCCATCCCATGGGAGACATAGATGTAGTGCTCCATGGACAGAGGATGTAGTTGACATACACACTAACCTGTTGGGAGTGCCAGTGGGGATTCCTCATGAGTTTCAGGCCTTGGGTAGGAATGATGGACTCTGGCACTTACTACCCACTATGGGTCCAGCCATGGTGGATGCTAGACAGACTGCATGGATTAATTATATCTACTATAATCAACAGCGTTTTGTGAATTACTCCCGTGATGCACTCACTAGTATGTCTGAACAGCTTGAGGCCACATTTGGGGTTTCCAGACAGAATAGACTTGCCTTGGATATGCTTCTTGCCAGTCAGGGGGACGTCTGCAAGATGTTCGGTAAACAATGTTGCACGTATATTCCTAATACCAGTCCAGATGGTGGTATGTCTAAGGCGGGGTTGATGCACTATCTGCTAAGATGAGGTCCACAAGGGGGAGTGGAGGAGTCTGTTCTCTTGGCCTGGTTTGGTAAGTACACTGGTATGATGGTTACTGGATTTCTGACCCTAATTCTTGTATTATTTGTTATTGATGTGATGTGCTGCTTGCATCATACCGTGTTTTGAGAAGTCTGTTACAGATGTGGTGAGGGCTTCAGGCATGATGCCTTTGCTTGATGCTCCAGTTGGCGATGCCGATACGGAAGCATGCTTTCAGGGGAGGATGGGACTGACTGAGGATGACACATGGTTTGGAGTCCCTGGGTGGCAAGGAGCCCACCTGGTACAGGATAGGAGTAGCTGAGAGGACCAGATGGTTTCTAATAATTCTTTACTCTGTTTTCCATGACCAAAGTTTTATCCTACATCTTACATGTCAATAACAATAAAGTTTTATCCTGTTTTTGATAAGTGACACCCTAGCGGGAGTCAAAAGGGGGACCTAAATTTCACACTATTTTCTTTTGTTCTGTTTTTGAATGAGCTGTTCTCTTTTGACATGAAGGTAGTTTAAACTTTGTAACTGTTATATGATTCATTGCTGAGTTTTTGTTCACACCCTTGGGGTTATTTTACATTATAGCCAATACCATATATATGATTGAATATTATCTGCTGTTGCCTTGTGTGGATGTATGTATGTGTTATGCTACCTAGCTGATTTGAAACATTGTTAAAAGTATCAGGGCCATGGAACTTTCTCATGCTGGAAAAATACAGAAGGAAGGGCACATTCAGAGCGTGGGGTTGCGAGAACAAGCGGTCTTTTTGGTTAGATAACAGGAGCCAGGTGCGAGATAACGGTATGGAGCATGAGACCCATCTTTCAGTTTTTGCAGCAATTTTAGGAGGGGGATCCAGTTGCTTTTATTGATTAAGCTTCTCCATTGTATGTCGTGTCCCATCTGGGATGGGAAGAGGGGGAAATTATTTTTCTTTGGGGGCCATTTCCGGATAGACATACCTAGTTTAGGATATTTTTCCTTTTTGGATTATGTTTTCGTTTTTGCTTGGAGTAATGTATCTGGACTATATCACATCTCTTAGGAGATGTGAAGAGAGGGTATCACAACTTTTTCCTGCGGGAAAAAGTTGGCTTATGTGGACAATCATCTTACTTTTATTTTGAGCTGTTCTCCGCTCTGTTAAATGAGGGTTGTAAGTTCCTAGGTGGCTGGTAGCCAACTTAGTACATAGTGGGATTGAATGGAGAACATGATGGTAATACATAAATATCTATTTCTGTTTAATACCGTGCCTTATTTCATAGTCCTTTTGGGAGAAGTTTCTCTTTGTGTCTGGATCTAGTTAGGTTGTGTCACGTCTCTGGTGAGACGTGAAGAGAGGGTTTTGTAAAGAATTGCTATTATGCAGGAGACCAATCTACTGCTAAATACATGGCTATTGCATTGTTATAACTGAGACAACACATAGCAACGTATTTTCACAGTAAAGCCTGTGGGGTCCCCTACAGGATAGCTCCCACATTACACACATAATCTCCCTTTTAACCGAACACTGTGTGCCCGAAGAAGATTCTACGATGACGGACAGACAACTGAGCCAATGGCGGAAGACTACAGACTACAACCAGCTGAACCAATCCGGAGATCCGATCTTCCTAGAGTCAACCTACTTTCCGTGACGTATATAAGGGCTGTGCTGACTGTTTACGCTCTCTGCCTGCTGTTCCAACACGAACTAACGGAAGAGCCGTAATTACGCTGTACTAGATATTTTCACTCTGAATAAACTGTTTACTTGTCATAAAATTTACCACTTAGTCTGAATCGATCCTTGACCGGCTCACCCATCTTCATATCCAATTTCTAACATAGTGATTGAGGGAGCGGGGGCTGTGAACTTCGCTGTCGGGTGTTTGGGTGGAGGGGGCGGGCATTTGCTCTGGTCGGACTGCTTGAACGGACCCACGTGTCTGGTTTGATTGGCCGGGTTCGACCGTTTCAGGATCTGTTTTGGGGTGTGCGTAAACACACCTCGATCAACCTGGGCGAGCGACTCGTGTCGGGTGTGTGATTCGGACTGCCCCTCTCGTTGGGCCATTTATGTTGGGGACTTTTGTGTGGGCTGAAAAAGCGGGGGACTGAACAGGTGAATATTTAGAACGCAGGAAGAACGCTGGCCTGATTGTGCAGCGTTCAACTGAAAAAGGAAATCCTACGAATATAAAACGCTCCGCCTAGCTAAACGGGGGTTTGTAAATCAGTAGGTCACGCCACGATATTGCTCTAACATAAAATAAAGATCAGTACGGGGTGGATGAATAGGATATGAAGACAAGCTGATCCGATTAGACAGTAGTCTTGGCATATCACAGAAATCCTATCAGTCTAGGCTTATGTTGAGGAAGTGTATTAAGTCAATAAAGAAAGACTGAATTGTTTTTAGGTAAAAACAAAAGGATTGAATGAACGAATGAAAATAAACGAATGAATGAGAAAAATGCTGTAATATAATTCTGTGTAAGAATAGAACACTAGGAAGGACAGATTGTGTGTGTTTAGACAGAACGTCCAGAAGAGGGAGCGCGCAGCCCTCCTGTGACAGAGTATAAAGCTGAAGAAGGGTGCCGTTGACTTCTTCTGACTGGCCAAAAGTGTTCCTCTATCACAGTTTAATACATTTACAGAGTGATCCCTATCATAGTTTAACTACTATTAGGCAAAGGGAACGAAATGAAGGAACATCAAAGTAAAATAAGTTATAAGAAAGGATAAAAACACTGATGTGATAAAGTGGTAAGCGACTGTAATAAGAATAATAAAAAGGTGTCAAAACAAACAGTAGATAAGAATAATTAAAGAGGCATTAACCGAACAGTATAAAGCGAATAGTGTACAACAAAAGAGAAAGCAGAATCTCTAATAAACTGAAATGATACTATAACGATAAAACAAATCTAGGTTAATTAAGATAAAGAACATGAATAAGTAAAATCCAGGACACATTAAGAATTCATAAACAGCGCGAGTAGAGTAAGAGGAAAAACAGACGCTAGTCACTCTGTGTTCGCAGAGACTACGATCTAAAAATAGCCTGAAGGGCAGAGAGGGGTGCAAAATATTGTGGTCAGGGTAAGAAAGGAAAGAAAGAGAGGCCTCATCAATAAATTAACCATAGGATCAAAACAACAAGAAAATAGAGTAAAGATAAGAAGTATAAATAATACAAATAAATAAAGGTAAAAATAAGACGTTAGATAAAGATCTTAAAAATGGATTAAAACCGTAATAACAGAACAAACCAAACGAATGAAATGAATAAGACACCAGTAGAGATCTTAGGGGCAAGGCATCCCTTGAGCAAAGAAGAAATAATAAAAACTTCCATAAAATGGGAGAAAGGCACAAGAAAGCTAACCACCAAATGGCCAGCGGCCATGGAGACACTAATAAAGAACTACAAACCAAAGGACAAGAAGCAAAAAAGGAGAAATAAACGAGAAAGAGAGAATGAAATACTAAAAATGTTCAAAGAAGAAGGAACTGGTTTGTTAAAAAGCATGAAAACGGCAAGAGAAATGCTGAAGAAAGATGACAAAACAACGAAGGGAAAAGAGTGGGTGACTAACCCCCCACTTTATTCCGATGGGCAATTTCCGATAATAACTGGACACGTGGACATAAGAGGTGAGGTAGAAGTGACTGAAGAAAGAGAAGAGGCTGTCACGCCTGGGGCAACATGTGCACTCTCTCACTCAATGGACAGAAAAAAGACTGTGAAGAATCCAAACACAGAAGGAGGTTTCAATTGTTATGAGGGCGTGAGAAAAACCCTGGCCGCAATGGAAACAGTAAAAAATGAAAAGGAAATAATATTAGCAGATTTCCAAGCAGAACAGAGTCTTTGTGATTCAGGAGAGGAAGAAGAAGAGAGCGACAGATACAATAGAAAGGAAAAGGAATTAGAAGATCAAAGGTCAAAGCTACAGGAATGTGATAGAATAGAAATAGAACTAGGAATGAGTGAGGGAAGGCTACAGCAAAAGGAAAAAGATCCAGTCTTGGATACACATGAGGACATGAGAAGTGAATCTGTTGAAAACCATCTTGGGGCTCGTAGAAAAGGGTCGGGAAAGTAACCTGGTTTCTATAAAAAACCGTTTCCAAACCTAATAAAAGGCACTCAGGGACACTATACACCACGGGCCACACGGGACCTGGAGGGGTTGGATGTCCGTCTGCCAGATCTACATGAAGGGGCGGGTAAATGGATCAGAAGCTTTGAAGAACATACCGTGGGGAAATTGCTGGCGGTGGGCGACATAAGGGCACTACTGGCCAGGGTGACGAGCATGCGTACTATGGGAGAGATCATGCAGGACGGGGGCATCGATGGCGCAGATGGGGGAGTGATAAATGATGGATTACTGTTAGAGAGATTAAAGTAGACGGCACGCGTCAAAGTAATTGATTTATGACCCTGCGTCATGATGACGTGTGCATGTCCAAATATGGGGCTCCGCCCCTGTCCCTCCTGTTCCTGTGGTCACGTGTTAGAGGGTGTGTGTTATTTTATATCTATATGGCATCCTTTGAAGTAGTCATGGTGATTGATGTCTAGGGGCCTGGTTGAACTGGGGGGGTTGAGTGTTTGAACTTTTGGAACGTGTATGACCCCCACCCTCAGTTTTATTGCCCTTATGTTTGTTATCTGATGAAGCAGGAATGTCCTGGGGTATTGGGCTGTGGCATATGCATTATAAATGTCCAGAACAAGGCGTGCGAACCCAGAACCGTAAACATTATTTTTAAACATGGATTTTGCGATCAGTGGCAAAGCTGTGATGACTGTAGCCTCGGAGGCAGGACCGCGTCTGAAACATCGAGAAAGGGCAAAGTATACAGCCGCAATATACGATGCTCCAAAAAAGCGGTTTCTAAATGTGTATAGAACCCAGATACCGCCCGCAACGGCGCTGAAAGATGAAGTGTTGATGTCTAACAGACAGCAATGGGGTTATCTGTTTGATTACTTGGCCTGTAGAGTGAAACTCTATACGGTAGACGAAGGAGAAGAATATACCGACCAGACATTAGGAGTGGCCTATGGGGTTGAAGACTGGACGGTTTTTCGCCAGGTTTTGTGTCCCGAACTGAGACGTATCACCAAGGGTTACAGCTTGTTCACAGGCTACGAGACCCGTTGGGAAGGTACCCCGGACACCTCAGGAAGAGTATTTCACAGGGTGAAAATACAGAGAAAGAATGGACTTCCCTGTGGCTGCGTGGTTCTATATCAGCACCGAGGAAATCCGCAACCAAAACATCCGGGATGGCGGTTTGGTCGGTGATTTTAGGCTTCGCATGCTTATCCCCTTTAAAAGTTGGCCTTTAATGGAATTGAAAATGTTGGAGTTGTTGGACGCTCTGTTTGTACAGAGCCAACAGCGCCAGAGCATTGTTCGGCTAAAGAAGTGCATAGTATATACGAATCCGGAGGATTACGACTCAAAGCAGCCCCAAGAAGGTACATCGTTAGAAGGGTCAGCCCCTAAGAAAACTAGGTAAGCGGCTGCGTTAACCACGCCCAGATACCCCGAGGGCTGGTTCAACAATAAAAGGAGGGTCCTTAAAACCTACAGTTCTTCACCTACGTATTAACCATGGATATTCCTAACGCATACCAGAACTCCGAAACGTAATGGGGGCCCGACACTAAGGACTGTATGCCGCACAGCCCTACATTCTACTCCCCCCTGGTAAGACCCTCGACACCCCCTACATGTACACAGCCTGAGGACGTGTTTGATGGGGTGGTCAGTACTATTTTTGTGGACACCATCAAGGCCTCTGTAGCCACGCTTTTAGACGTGGTGATTGGAGAATATATACGAGAAAAATGCATCGGTTGTGAGATTAATCACCCCAGCCAGCGCAGGCATCCATGCCTATGCGACCCCCCAAGATACTACTTCGTCAACAGTTTTGAGGCGCTGGTGAAAAGACTTTGGTCCTGCAGGTTTATACCATCGCTGGTCAGAACCCTGGAGGCTATGGGCCTTGTGCCATCTATCCCCAGAGTTTACGGGGTAACAGAGGCATTCCTACATGAACTGAAGGAGGCGATCCACATCCACGAGAAACTCAAAGAAATCCGACACACCCTGGTGGATGATAACAAATACCGGGAGGCTGATGTGATGACTTTCTGGCTCAATAAACCCCAAGAGACCGAGTGACATTTTTGTTACTTAGATGTAGAGCAATGGGTAACTATGTGTATACGATGTTAGAGAGAATAAATACATTTTTTCTTTTGAGAGAACTTACAAGTGTTATTTATTTATTTTATTTTAATTTTATTTCACCTTTATTTAACCAGGTAGGCAAGTTGAGAATAAGTTCTCATTTACAATTGCGACCTGGCCAAGATAAAGCAAAGCAGTTCGACAGATACAACAACACAGAGTTACACATGGAGTAAAACAAACATACAGTCAATAATACAGTATAAACAAGTCTATATACAATGTGAGCAAATTAGGTGAGAAGGGAGGTAAAGGCAAAAAAGGCCATGGTGGCAAAGTAAATACAATATAGCAAGTAAAACACTGGAATGGTAGTTTTGCAATGGAAGAATGTGCAAAGTAGAAATAAAAATAATGGGGTGCAAAGGAGCAAAATAAATAAATAAATTAAATACAGTTCGGAAAGAGGTAGTTGTTTGGGCTAAATTATAGGTGGGCTATGTACAGGTGCAGTAATCTGTAAGATGCTCTGACAGTTGGTGCTTAAAGCTAGTGAGGGAGATAAGTGTTTCCAGTTTCAGAGATTTTTGTAGTTCGTTCCAGTCATTGGCAGCAGAGAACTGGAAGGAGAGGCGGCCAAAGAAAGAATTGGTTTTGGGGGTGACTAGAGAGATATACCTGCTGGAGCGTGTGCTACAGGTGGGAGATGCTATGGTGACCAGCGAGCTGAGATAAGGGGGGACTTTACCTAGCAGGGTCTTGTAGATGACATGGAGCCAGTGGGTTTGGTGACGAGTATGAAGCGAGGGCCAGCCAACGAGAACGTACAGGTCGCAATGGTGGGTAGTATATGGGGCTTTGGTGACAAAACGGATTGCACTGTGATAGACTGCATCCAATTTGTTGAGTAGGGTATTGGAGGCTATTTTGTAAATGACATCGCCAAAGTCGAGGATTGGTAGGATGGTCAGTTTTACAAGGGTATGTTTGGCAGCATGAGTGAAGGATGCTTTGTTGCGAAATAGGAAGCCAATTCTAGATTTAACTTTGGATTGGAGATGTTTGATATGGGTCTGGAAGGAGAGTTTACAGTCTAACCAGACACCTAAGTATTTGTAGTTGTCCACGTATTCTAAGTCAGAGCCGTCCAGAGTAGTGATGTTGGACAGGCGGGTAGGTGCAGGTAACGATCGGTTGAAGAGCATGCATTTAGTTTTACTTGTATTTAAGAGCAATTGGAGGCCACGGAAGGAGAGTTGTATGGCATTGAAGCTTGCCTGGAGGGTTGTTAACACAGTGACCAAAGAAGGGCCGGAAGTATACAGAATGGTGTCGTCTGCGTAGAGGTAGATCAGGGACTCACCAGCAGCAAGAGCGACCTCATTGATGTATACAGAGAAGAGAGTCGGTCCAAGAATTGAACCCTGTGGCACCCCCATAGAGACTGCCAGAGGTCCGGACAGCAGACCCTCCGATTTGACACACTGAACTCTATCAGAGAAGTAGTTGGTGAACCAGGCGAGGCAATCATTTGAGAAACCAAGGCTGTCGAGTCTCCCGATGAGGATGTGGTGGTTGACAGAGTCGAAAGCCTTGGCCAGATCAATGAATACGGCTGCACAGTAATGTTTCTTATCGATGGCGGTTAAGATATCGTTTAGGACCTTGAGCGTGGCTGAGGTGCAACCATGACCAGCTCTGAAACCAGATTGCATAGCAGAGAAGGTATGGTGAGATTCGAAATGGTCGGTAATCTGTTTGTTGACTTGGCTTTCGAAGACCTTAGAAAGGCATGGTAGGATAGATATAGGTCTGTAGCAGTTTGGGTCAAGAGTGTCCCCCCTTTGAAGAGGGGATGACCGCAGCTGCTTTCCAATCTTTGGGAATCTCAGACGACACGAAAGAGAGGTTGAACAGGCTAGTAATAGGGGTGGCAACAATTTTGGCAGATAATTTTAGAAAGAAAGGGTCCAGATTGTCTAGCCCGGCTGATTTGTAGGGGTCCAGATTTTTCAGCTCTTTCAGAACATCAGCTGAATGGATTTGGGAGAAGGAGAAATGGGGAAGGCTTGGGCGAGTTGCTGTTGGGGGTGCAGTGCTGTTGACCGGGGTAGGAGTAGCCAGGTGGAAAGCATGGCCAGCCGTAGAAAAATGCTTATTGAAATTCTCAATTATGGTGGATTTATCAGTGGTGACAGTGTTTCCTATCTTCAGTGCAGTGGGCAGCTGGGAGGAGGTGTTCTTATTCTCCATGGACTTCACAGTCTCCCAGAACTTTTTTGAGTTAGTGTTGCAGGAAGCAAATTTCTGCTTGAAAAAGCTAGCCTTGGAAATTCTAACTGCCTGTGTATAACGGTTTCTAGCTTCCCTGAACAGCTGCATATCATGGGGGCTCTTCGATGCTAATGCAGAACGCCATAGGATGTTTTTGTGTTGGTTAAGGGCAGTCAGGACTGGGGAGAACCAAGGGCTATATCTGTTCCTGGTTCTAAATTTCTTGAATGGGGCATGTTTATTTAACCCGTTGCTTCTACTCGGGACGCTTGCGTCCCAACTAGAGCTCTGGAAATGCAAATGCGCTACGCTAAATGCTAATAGTATTAGTTAAAACTCAAAAGTTCATTAAAATACACATGCAGGGTATCGAATTAAAGCTACACTCGTTGTGAATCCAGGCAACAAGTCAGATTTTTAAAATGCTTTTCGGCGAAAGCATGAGAAGCTATTATCTGATAGCATGCAACACCCCAAAAGACCCACAGGGGACGTAAACAAAATAATTAGCATTTCGGCGTTACACAAACCGCACAATAAAATAGAAAACATTCATTACCTTTCACCATCTTCTTTGTTGGCACTCCTAGATGTCCCATAAACACTATTTGGGTCTTTATTTCGATTAAATCGGTCCATATAAAGCCTAGATATCGTTATATGTAGACTGTGTGATAAACGAAAAAAACATCGTTTCAAAACGTAACGTCATTTTTTAAAATTCAAAAAGTCGACGATAAACTTTCACAAAACACTTCGAAATACGTTTGTAATGCAACTTTAGGTATTAGTAAACGTTAATAAGCGATAAAATTCATCAGGAGGCGATGTAAAGATCATTAGCTGTCCGTCTGGAAAAATGTCCGGCTAGAAACTCAACGAAAATATCCGGTCCTAGACCGGAGGAGATACGGTGTCCTGTATGTGTTTGACCAAGAAAAAACTTGAAGGGAAATGACAAGACTCTAGACACCGTGTGGAAGCTGTAGGTACTGCAACCTCAGTCAATTAATTGTGGTTCACGTTTATCAATGGGTTCAAGTAGCGCATGGATATATTTTCCCATTTTCAGTGATCAGTTTTTCCTGTGCTTTTCGATGTGAATGCCGTTCTGGTAAAGCCACAGCAGTGATTTAACCAGTTTTTTAAACGTCTGAGTGTTTTCTATCCACACAGACTAAGCAAATGCATATACTATATTCCTGGCATGAGTAGCAGGGCGCTGAAATGTTGCGCGATTTTTAACAGAATGTTCAAAAAAGTAGAGGGTCGACTTAAGAGGTTAAGATGGTTAGGAAGGCATTTAAAAAAAATATCCAGGCATCCTCTACTGATGGGATGAGATCAATATCCTTCCAGGATACCCCGGTCAGGTCGATTAGAAAGGCCTGCTCGCTGAAGTGTTCAGGGAGCGTTTTACAGTGATGAGTGGAGGTCGTTTGACCGCTGACCCATTACGGATGCAGGCAATGAGGCAGTAATCGCTGAGATCTTGGTTGAAGACAGCAGAGGTGTATTTAGAGGGGAAGTTGGTTAGGATGATATCTATGAGGGTGCCCGTGTTTAAGGCTTTGGGGTGGGGGTACCTGGTAGGTTCATTGATAATTTGAGTGAGATTGAGGCCATCAAGTTTAGATTGTAGGATGGCTGGGGTGTTAAGCATGTTCCAGTTTAGGTCGCCTAGCAGCACGAGCTCTGAAGATAGATGGGGGGCAATCAGTTCACATATGGTGTCCAGAGCACAGCTGGGGGCAGAGGGTGGTCTATTGCAGGCGGCAACGGAGAGAGACTTGTTTTTAGAGAGGTGGATTTTTAAAAGTAGAAGTTCAAATTGTTTGGGTACAGACCTGGATAGTAGGACAGAACTCTGCAGGCTACCTTTGCAGTAGATTGCAACACCGCCCCCTTTGGCAGTTCTATCTTGTCTGAAAATGTTGTAATTTGGAATTACAATTTCAGCATTTTTGGTGGTCTTCCTAAGTCAGGATTCAGACACAGCTAGAACATCCGGGTTGGCAGAGTGTGCTAAAGCAGTGAATAGAACAAACTTAGGGAGGAGGCTTCTAATGTTAACATGCATGAAACCAAGGCTATTACGGTTACAGAAGTCATCAAAAGAGAGCGCCTGGGGAATAGGAGTGGAGCTAGGCACTGCAGGGCCTGGATTCACCTCTACATCGCCAGAGGAACATAGGAGGAGAAGAATAAGGGTACGGCTAAAAGCAATAAGAATTGGTCGTCTAGAACGTCTGGAACAGAGAGTAAAAGGAGGTTTCTGGGGGCGATAAAATAGCATCAAGGTATAATGTACAGACAAAGGTATGGTAGGATGTGAATACAGTGGAGGTAAACCTAGGTATTGAGTGATGAAGAGAGAGATATTGTCTCTAGAAACATCATTGAAACCAGGAGATGTCATTGCATGTGTGGGTGGTGGAACTAATAAATTGGATAAGGTATAGTGAGCAGGACTAGAGGCTCTACAGTGAAATAAGCCAATAAACACTAACCAGAACAGCAATGGACAAGACATATTGACATTAAGGAGAGGCATCCTTAATCGAGTGATCAAAAGAGTCCAGTGAGTGGAGTGGTTGGTTTGGGGATCACGGCGATTTAGACAGCTAGCCAGGACATCGGTAGCAAGCTAGCATAGGATGGAGGTCTGTTGTTAGCCACCTCTTGCGTTCCGTCAGTAGATTAGTGGGGTTCCGTGTGGTAGAGGGGATTAGTCCAAATCACACAACAACAAAAATAAAATAAAAACAATAGATATAGTTATAGAGGCCCAAGAAGAAACATAATAATATTAAAAATAAATAAATTGTCCGATTGTCTATTCTGAGAGCAGCCGGTAAGACAGCTAACAGTTAGCAGGCCGCAGATGGGCTTTCAGGTAACGTCGCGACGGAGGAGCCAGCCGGATCTCCTTCGGGTAGATAACGTCGGCAGTCCAGTTGTGAAGGCCCGGTGGGGCTCCGCGTAGGCAGTAAAACGGGTCCGGATAGGTGACTGCAGCCCAGGAGTGATTGACGGAGCTCAGGAGTGATTGACGGAGCAGGCTAGCTCCGGAGTAATTGATGTTTGCTCCGGAATCGACGAGAGCAGATAGACACACGGATAGCAGCTAGCTAGCTGTGAGATCCGGGAATGAATGTCCAGAGAGCAGTTGAAATCCAAGGACATGGAGAGAAAAAATGGTCCGGTATGTTCCGTTCCCGAGCCGCGCTGCGCCGTACAAAACTGGCGATAGATTTTCGAGCTAAAGGATAGCTGATGACCACAAACCGTGGTTAGCTGAATACTAACGATTTGCCAGTAAAGAAGCAAACTAGCTTCTGAACTAGCTTCTGATTAGCTTCTAGCTAGCTCCTGGCTAGCTTCTGGTTAGTTTCTGGCTAGCTTCTTGGAATTTCTGGCTAGCTTCTGGCTAGCTTCTTGGAGGATTGCAGATTTGAGGTAAATAATACTTATTTATAAATATAAATTGGTGAGGCGGGTTGCAGGAGAGTGTTTTGAAGATGTGTTGATGGAAAATAAAAATAAAATGTATGTGAAAAAAAGTTGTAAATATATATATACAGGACACGACAAGACGAGGACAAAAGACGTCTGAACTGCTATGCCATCTCGGGCAAGAAGTTATGCATCAAATTATTGAAAATAAAGTGAACAATGTATCGTTCTACACAACCCACAATTCCGGGACTAATGTAGAGCGTGTGTTGAAAATGGAACAAATCATGAATCATGTACGACATGCGGGCGAGTGTCTACAATGGACACAAATGGTAACCCGGCTTGGTGGTGATTCTGAAGAACTAGAAACAACCTTGTCTAAGATTTTACTTTATTTGTTTGAAACACCATTTAATTGTAACATGTATCATATTTGTTGTTTATATACTTTTATAGCTGATGTGTGTGTTGTAAAAATTCAGCGAAACAAACCTGTTAATCTAAACCAAATATACAGGGTTTTGCATGATGCGATCATTGAGAAAGAGGGGACATGTATCCTGCAACGAATTCTGAATTGTCTGTATACGTAATACATAATGTTTTCTTGAAAATAAAAATCCCAAAAATTAAAATTAAATGTTGTCGTTATTTGAAAGTGGCTCATTAACGTTATTGTACCTCAGAGTGGAAAGAAGGATGGCAGAGCAGATGTTGAAAAACATTTATTATAATCCCTCTAATTCTGGGTCTTATGGGGGCAAGGAACGTTTACAGCGAGCTTTAGCCGAAGAAACAGGTAGCCGGTTAAGCGATGCTAATGTGAATGAGTGGCTATCAGAGCAGGATGCGCACACTCTGCATAAGCCCGTAAGAAAACATTTTCCGAGAAATAGAGTTTTTTCAGGCTGATCTATGTGACATGCAGGCCCTTGCAGATAAAAATGATGGAAACCGCTACATGCTAACGGTTATAGATATTTTCTCTAAAATAGCTTTTGTCCGGGTCTTAAAAAATAAGAGTGGTGCAGAGGCGACCCGGGCCTTTGACTCTATCTTTAAGGAAGGCGGTGCCCCCAAGAAAGTGCAGACTGATGGCAGAAAATAATTTGTTAATAATACTTTTCAGAAACTCATGAAGAAGCACAATATAATACATTTTGCTACAGGCTCGGATTTGAAAGCTTCAGTTGTTGAACGCTTTAACATAACTCTGAAGGAGAGGATGTGGCGCTATTTTACAGCTCACAACACGTATAGATATATCGATATAGTTCAAGATTTAGTAATTGGGTATAACAATAGTTACCATAAGAGTATACGGATGAAACTCTCCGAGGTCTCTTCTGAAAACTCTTTTCAAGTCTTTAAAAATCTGTATGGTTTGCTCCCCCTTCGCCGTAAGAGAAAAATACATTTTAAATTAATTGTGGGGGACTTGGTTGGTATATCCAAGTTGAGGGGTGTTTTCGACAAAAAATATGAGCAAGGATACAGTGATGAGCTATTCACGGTTACAGAATGTCTGCCGCGCATACCCCCGGTCTACATATTAAAAGATTATGACGGGGAACTTATAGAGGGATCTTTTTATGAGCAGGAATTACAGAAGGTACAGGTGGGTAAAGACAAAGTGTTTCACGTGGAGGAGATTCTAGATCAAAAGAGAGAAAAGGATCAAAAATGGGTGCTGGTCCGCTGGAAAAACTGGCCCCAAAAGTTCAACAGTTGGGTATTAGAGCAGGATGTGGTGGAGGCATCTGGGGTTAATTGAAACCCCCATGCATGATAAAATACATCCTCATTCGTGTGTACACCGGATTGCATAATGGAACACAGCGGCTTCTACCTGACTCTCCCCAGTAATGCGTCCGCACATATATATCGTAAAAATCAGAGTTCGAATTATACAACCAATTTTCCAAAGCCTATAGAGTTATCAGAGGCCTGGGAAGTAGGTCTCAGCGAGATTACATACCCCCATAGCTGATTGTTAGTGGAATTTCTAAATTCCTATATGTTTTGTAGCCAAAACCAGAAAAAGAATACTCGGAAGTATTTTCTAAAAGAACAAGCACCATGGCTCTTTTACACCGCATGTCCTCTGAAGCTATAAAGACAGAGCTTGATCTTTTCACGGCCCCCTTAACCCAACATTCAGTAGAGAGGTCCAGTTATGTGGAGATAGCCCCACTCTCTGCCATTACAGACAACGGCCCCATAGAGTTTTTCATACCAGGCCACAGTGACAACTATCTGGACCTCAACAACACCTTGGTGCATTTGCGTCTAAAAGTGACCAAAAGAGATGGTACTGATATTGCAAACCATGCCAAAGTGTGTCTCATTAATTACCCAGTGGCCACCATCTTCTCCCAAGTGGATGTGACTTTGGGGGAACGTCTAATCAGTCAAAGCAGTGCCACATACCCCTACCGTGCCATCATGGAATGCTTACTCAACTACTCTGAAGACACTCTCAAGACCCAATTCAGCGCAGGGCTGTTTAGCAAGGATATGGCAGGAGGCTCTATGGAATCGACAGACCCATCCACCGGTGCAAACAAAGGACTGGAGGCACGCGCTCGCTACTGTGCAGAATCTCGAGAGTTTCATCTGCTAGGCCCTATACTCTCTGACATTTTCTTTCAAGAACGTTTACTCTTAAATGCGGTTGATTTAAGACTAAAATTAACCAGGGCCAAGGATGAGTTTTGCCTAATGTCTGCAACGGATGGGGACTTTAGCTTAAAAGTGTTGGGGGCCACGCTTTTTATTAAAAAAGTATCGGTATCTCCGGCAGTTCATCTGGGTCACTCACAGGCTTTGCTGAAAGGAAATGCCCTTTACCCTCTCCAAAGAATTACCATCAAAACCTTTAGCATACCTGAATCTGCAGTCAAGAAAACCTATTTCTAGGCCCTTTACCGCGATACGTGGTTATAGGTTTGGTTGATCACGCCTCCAATACGGGCAGCTTAAATAAAAAAACATTTAATTTTCAACACTTCAATGCAGAGTATGTTGCTCTGTGTCAGGACGGACGTCAGGTCCCTGCTAAGGCTTTCCAACCGCAATTTAATAACAACATATCTGTGCGAGAATTTTACAATCTATTCCTGGCTACCGGGAGGCATCTAAAAGATCTCTCTTTACCTATTGACAGAAATGATTTTGCAGAGGGTTACACAATGTATGCTTTCAATTTATCCCCAGACGATGACACATCAGGAAATCTTTCGGTGGTGTCCCAAGGTAACCTCAGGCTGGAAATGCGTTTCCGTACACCTTTAGCCTGTACCGTTAGCATGATTATTTATGCATGCTCTGATTCAATCTTGGAGGTGAATAGCCGAAGACAGGTTTTAGTAGATTATTAAGGATCGTTGAGCAAAGACATGAATACCCAAGAGTTGGAAGGGCTCATGAGCAAGCGTCCCGAGTAGAAGCAACAGGTTAAGAAACTGAAGCCACCCTCGAGGTCTTCTGTCATCAGCAACCTTGTGGGCAGATGTGGTACTTTTAAGCAAGTCAAGCATATGTGAACCCTTGACAACCGAACCCTGAAGGATAAACTCTCCTTTGTCGTTCCAAGTAGCTGCCCCATTTGAGTCTTTTATCTTGTTCATAATGTAGCTAACATTTTTCCTGTTACGTGCCGGAACATGGGTTAACCTCTTGGTCCTACCTGGCACGCAGGCGTCCCATCTAGAGCTCTGGAAATGCAAATGCGCTATGCTAAACGCTAATAGTATTAGTTAAAACTCAAACGTTCATTAAAATACACATGCAGGGTATTGAATTAAAACTACACTCGTTGTGAATCCAGGCAACAAGTCAGATTTTTAAAATGCTTTTCGGCGAAAGCATGAGAAGCTATTATCTGATAGCATGTAACACCCCAAAAGACCCGCAGGGGACGTAAACAAAATAATTAGCATAGTCGTCACTACACAAACCGCACAAATAAAATATAAAACATTCATTACCTTTGACCATCTTCTTTGTTGGCACTCCTAGATGTCCCATAATCACTATTGGGTCTTTTTTTCGATTAAATCGGTCCATATATAGCCTAGATATCGATCTATGAAGACTGTGTGATAAACGGAAAAAAATAGCGTTTCATAACGTAACGTCATTTTTTAAAATTCAAAAAGTCGACGATAAACTTTCACAAAACACTTATTTTGTAATGCAACTTTAGGTATTAGTACACGTTAATAAGCGATAAAATTCATCAGGAGGCGATGTCAATTCTATAGGTGTCTGTTTCGAAAAAATTTCTTGGAGAGAGCTCGACCAAAACATCCGGTCTGAAACCTCGGTCTCATGTAATTCGATTCACTTTGAACAATTCCTTGAAGTCGCTGATAGAGGAATTCTAAATCCCTTTATGTTTTGTTGCCAAAACCAATTCAATTCACACTCATTTCTAATTCATGATAAGTTGTAAGTTTATCATTTGCATGAATTAGCAAGAGACCAGTCTTAAAAACAAGTTCAGCATTTATTCTTGATGAGTACTGACCCATAATACAAAGAACATTACATTTTAAAGAAAGAAGACATAAAATGACGTCATCAGTTTCACACCCTCTCCCAGCCTTACAATGGCGCAGTATTCACTCCTGGAGATAGTTTCACTCCCCTCATGAACTACATTCCAACCTGTCTAAAGGATATACTTCTCTCCACTAATGGAATCTAAACAAAACATTCTTATCTGTTTGAAAAACTATCTTATCCCTCTTACCCAGGAGACACAGACAATTAATTCATTTCTGCTTACATTTTCAGTAACAGCTCAACTAAAAACATAATAGTATTAGAATAAATTATTCTAATCATTAATGTATACATAATTGATCATCTAAACTATATTTTCCTCTAACAATCCTCCCTTTGATCAAATATTATACATTCAATTCTACATCTAGTTTTATTTAATCATAAAAAATGAAAGTATAAACGAACTTAACTAACCTTTTTATAGAGGTTTATCAGATTATCATATGAATAGACACATAATCAACAAATCAATTATAAATGTTTATCCAACTCTTCACATTTCATCAATCAAATCCAACCTTAACTCCAACTGTTTTTAAACCTACATCAGAATCATAACTCCTCTTTCAGGATTTTCTTTTTTTTCTTTTTACAATCTTCATTAAAAAATAGTTTAATCATTGAAACAAATTACAATCTAATTCCCCTTCATCTCAACACTATTCTCATCAAACATAAATTCCCCACAAATGACAGATCCAGACAGATCCAGATTCGTCCACTTCCTCTGTAGACATGCCTTCAGTCCTCCACGGGTCAGAACCTGGAATCGGCCCATAACGCACCATCTGTAGTGTCATTGATCTCTCCAGAGTCCCCCCCCGCAGTGCGATATGAATCCGGGTGGCCCACGGGACTGGATTGAGTGTCTTCACCTGTAGTTCACCTGCAGTGCATAAACTCTTGGACATACAGGTTTGGTTAATAAAACAGTTTCTTATTTGTCAAACCAATTAACAAAAAGTTTTTATTAGTTAATTATCCCGTAGGTCACATCCTATTCTAGAACACTATTTACCCATCCCCCCTTTTGTTACCTGGCTCTGCCCGGGTAACAACCTTGCCTTATTCTTATACAATGACTTAGATAAGATTTAGTGAATTATCCTTATGTCTGAAATTCCATTTAGGAGTGTCCCTTTCATTTTCCACATGTCCAATTCTCACTTTTGTCTCCACTCAGTAACTTATCTACCCACTATGTTATCTTTGCTCGTCCTGGCCCCCCCTCTAACTTCTCTGCTCTCCAACCTTCAAGGTCTCTGCAGTGCGGGGGAGGGCTCCTCTGTATGTTTCTCATGTTTTCCAAATTTGAACTACATGGGAACTACAAACCCATGGACCCTCTTTTAGAAGAAAAAAAACATGTATATGAGCGGCTTTTCTCCAAATTCCTGAATCAATCTATCTTAATCCTAACAATAATCCTAACTCCTCATAGATGTCCTATATTCCTGTTAAATATAATACTATTTAAAAACTTATAATCTAATAAATGCTAACCATATTAAAAATCCTTCCTACACTAACAAGCCCTCTCCTTGGGGACCCTCAGTATTCTATCTGACAATAACATGGATTTAATGTGTTGCAAAGTGTGGAATAAAACTTTGGTCCTGTAAAACAGAGTAAAGCAGAACAAAGCATTCTTATAACCCATCTGGTCCTCTCAGCTATTCTTATCCAGCACCAGGTGGGCACCATGCCACCCTTCACGACAGGGAGAACAAACATACATGGGTCATCCTCAGTCAGTCTTATCCTCCCCTCAAAGCATGCTTCACCTCAGCCTCTCCAACTGGAGCATCAAGCTAAGGCATCATGCCCGAAGCCTTCATCACATCTGTAACAGACTTCTTAAAACACGGTATGATGCAAGCAGCACATCACATCAATAACAAATAATACAAGAATTAGGGTCAGAAATCCAGTAACCACCATACCAGTATACTTACCAAACCAGGCTCCCAACCAGGTGGACTGTCAGACTCCTCTACCCCCGCTATGGTCCTCATCTCAGCAGATAGTGCATCAAGCCCATTTAAGGCCCTTAGATATACTACCATCTGGACTGGTGTTATTAGGGATATACGTAGAACATTGTTCGCCGAACATCTTGCAGGCTCCCCCCTGACTAGCAAGAAGCATATCCTAAGCAAGTCTATTCTGTATAAGAGAGCCACAATTTGTCCCTACCATCAAAACCAGTCTCCGTGCCTAATTGATCAATAGCTGAATAGTCTAACATTAATTACCTGAATCGGATTTTTAGCACAGTGGTGGTAGGTTCGGTCCCGGGGTGGTAGAGGAGTGTGTACGGCCCTGGTTCGTGTGAGACCCCTGGTTTTGGCAGTACCTTAATAGAAAACACACCCACCGTGTCTGTCCCGGTCCTTTGTAGTCCGGGGATGTAAGTGCCTGCATCAGAGAGCTTAATAGTTTTGATGGTTAGTAGGATTTCATCACCTTTACAAAGTTCAACAGTACTCCCAGGTTTCCCCCCATATCATGGAAAACCTATCCACCTTTGTGGGATTCCCTATGCCATAAGGATATCCTCTTCTCCAGTCCCAGAACTGTCCCAAATTGGTTATCATGTAATCCCCATACGGACACCCTTCCCCATTACACAGGTAATGTCCCCCGTCTTTTGACACTCCTGTACACGGGTGTTAAAATCAAACAAAAATACCTCAATTCCTTCCCTGCCCTGTTGGCTCAAAATATGTTATCTTCCCCTATTTATTCTCAATGATGAATATGACTTTCTCTCTGTTACAATACCAATACCCTAATAGCCCATTCAAAAAACTTCACAGCTAATGTTATAAGACAGAATCCTGAACCACTTTCTCATTTGCGGTTCAAACAGTAATTCTAAACCCTCAACCAAAACTGCTTCATTTCTAATGAATTTACCTTAACACTAGTAACTCAATATGACTCCATTCATTATACAAATGACTCTCCCCTGGGGCTGATCAGACCTCAGAAGCCAGTCATGATAAGGTCAAAAGGTCATACCATATTAGACATAAAGATCCCTTTTATCCTTACAATAGAAATAGTCACCTGTATAATTCAAACCCATAAAAAAACATCTCATAAGGTTCCATATGTGAGCGTGCCTCTTTAAAATCTCCTTGCACTAAAACAAATCGTTCTAACAGTTGTTTTATATATATATAATTTGCAGACCTTTTTCAATTTGGTCGTTTAAAGCTGCTCTCTCCCCCAAAATTATAATCCCAGGAGGCCTCTAAAAGTGACACCACATCCCTAACTATCATTCACTAATGCTACCTCGAATCAGAAACTCAATAAGTGAACTATAACTAAAACTATAACTAAAACCTAATGATAATTCCCCTTTGACTCAAATCATTAATCATAAGTTTTAAACATCGTCTACGGATATGTTTACTTAAATGACCATGCTACCTTTAGATACAATTAACCCGATAACATTATTATCCAATGCATTACTTTTTCTCTCTGCCGCAAATGTCGTACATTTCACAGTGTAAGGAATCCGTAATTTAATCCCCGATATTTAATAAATATGCATTCGCATTTCTCTCATGGCTCCTTTAATTTACTTATTTTGGTTAACCCTCATCCGTTCCGGAACAAAGAGTTCTACCTAAACCCGCCAGAACACACTGTTCAACTAAGTTAAATCAAACCCTAAAATTGACTATAACCAATAAACAAATAAACAAAACACTTTTATCTCAACTTCTGAAAGATTACTCGAAGCCTCGATACACAGACTAACAGCCATACAGTTTGCTCCGTTATTCCCAGTCTCTGGTGACAAAAGTGTCTCGCTAGTGACGTCATCATCAAGTGCTCAACCTGCCAATTCGTAGCGACTTCAAATGGATTGTAAATAATTCTTGTTCGATTAACCAAACCTAATTTTTCACATCTGTTCAAATCCTGAATTATAATTTACCACCCCAACCAACATCTCTAAATTCGCCAATTTTATAAAAGCTTTTCGATGGGCATAAATCATAATGGTCTCTTTGTTATCATTTTAGAATCCATTTTGCTCTAAATACCTGTCTCGTCTTTGACTTAGTATTTTAATTACAACTCTATTCCCAATACGTTATTCACTTGTCTAATTGCAAAGTCAGACCAGCATTAGTGAGTGCTCGCCTTAAAAATGCCTTGTCTCTGGGAACAGGGAAATCCCCTTAACCCAAACATTTACTCCTACAACGACACCCAATAATTCTGATGATCCCTTCACGTCGTTCGTTTTAAATCTCTTGATGTTTCATGTAACTTATTTTTCTCTCTTTGAATTGTCGTCCCACAATATTTTTTCCCACTGTCATACACTCAAACCACTGTGATTACCGTGCACTGTCCCTTTAAGATAAGACTTTTCATTTGTTCCCCGCAACGAGAACGGAAAACAGATCATTTTTAGAATATGTTACTTTTTGTTCAAATTCACTGGTGTTACCTTAACCAAATATCAATAATCAGAAAAACAATCACAACTTCTTACGATTAAACTATTCTTACCTAATTTATAGTCCAAAGCGTTGCACTATATAGCCCCATTGAGTGTCTAGCAATTCCGTTGCTTGGCTATAGACACAAATCTGCCCGCCTTTGTAAAATATATATTCCCTATTCAGATTGAGTTCAGTTTTAAATTCTAATCATCAGAGTAAACTCAACCGAACTTCTCAATTTACTATACCCTAACATTAAACGTACCATGTTTTTGTGTTAAACTTCTCATGTCAATTGATTCATAATTAGCCGTAACGTCCAGGCAGGCTGGAATTGTATTGTATCTCTCCGGTATCCCCTCCATTTAACTTTAGGTAACTCTCTTCTATGATACATCTATTTAAATACGACTCCCATCTCAATACATTATTCCACCAGATCATTTTGGGCGAAATAGCGTTTTACATCGAAATTGCCTCGCCATTATTTTTAATGACTTCTTTTATCAATTCTATCTAGAACACATAATATCCGTTCCGTTATATCTTTTGCAAACACTGGCGACCGTATTTTTCAGGCAAAACATGCAAATAGGTCAATTACGATCTAAAATCAATTTTAGTTAAACGGGAACCGAACCGTGGATTACCGTTGGTGAGACTGCCGCGCTCACCACTCCCCTACTAGTACAATGGAATTGACTGAGACTCTCCGCAAATATACCCATTTTCACAGTTATCTGTATTTGTTACTCCGACATCTAGACAACAGAAAATAGCCCAAATTTTCTCTCAGTTTAGGATTCTCATTAATCTCTCTCCCTTTGTATCTGTTTTAGAAGGGATTCTAACTTTTTGACATCTAGGCGTCCGTCAAAACCATACTTTTTTTTTTCCCATTTAGGACAGAAATCTACATTCCTTCTATCTTTTTGTTTCATATAACGGTAATCTTCCGTCTCTTCAGAAAGCAGTTTAGAAGGGTTACTGCCCCTCCTAATAATTCCAATCTTCAACCCTTTATGTTAATTTCTCTTTATTGGAATCCTTATCTACTTATGCCTAGTAATTCCAATATTTAACACCTGTAGAGGACTGCTAATTCCTATGTAGGTGACATTACACT
Organism: Oncorhynchus nerka; assembly: GCF_034236695.1. Lineage (NCBI taxonomy): Eukaryota > Metazoa > Chordata > Actinopteri > Salmoniformes > Salmonidae > Oncorhynchus > Oncorhynchus nerka. Next base: position 8,151,928 of record NC_088422.1, on the reverse strand, counting down.
ACTATAGCTGAGACAACGTATTTTCATAAGTAAAACAGGTTGGGCCCCATACAGGATATTTCTCACACACACACTCACTCAAATCATCCAGAACACTGTCACAACAGGATACTCCTAGCCACAGGTGCTAGCCGGCAGTTCGGCCACAACTCCCCTGAAGATAGGGACGCATACGCTCTTACACACTGACCCCAGAAGACAGGGACGACGCACATACAGTACACACATAGCTGCCGAGGACACCCAGATAAGACACCCACAGATTGGCAGAAAGCCTAGATTTAGAGACAAACTAGCACACACACATAATCTCCCTCCCAGCCGAACATTGTGTGACTGAAGATAGCGCACACACCAGATCTCCTTTTCAGCTGAACATGGTGTGACGACCAAGAACAGGCATGGCAGGATTCTACGATGATGGACAGACAACAGAGCCAATGCCGGATGACTACACCCCAGCCTGATCCAATCCGAAGATCCGGTCTCCTAGAAATCAACCTACTTTCTGTTCTGTATATGAAGCTTGTACCCACTGTTAGCAAGGTTCCTTTCTGCTAGTCTCTGATGAGCTAACAGAGGGGCCCGTATATACGCTGTACCAGATATCTTCACTCTGAATAAACCTGTCGCTTGTCGTACAATCTACCACCTTGTCTGCATCGATCCTTGACCGACTCACCCTTTATCATATCCCATTATCAACAGAATCTTGGTAGCCAGAGGATGGTTAAATAACGATCCATCAAAGTGAGTTGATTTGGGTGTGAGAGGGAGAGAGGGTGAAAGGACGATTCACGGAGGACAGAGGTGAAGGAATTCGGGGGAGGACAACAATTCTGCTCAACTAGGGAAACTGATCTCACGGTGCACCATAAATAAGGTAAGCAAAACCTGTTAACCTCTTGCTTCTACTTGGGACGCTTGCGTCCCAACTAGAGCTCTGGAAATGCAAATGTGCTACGCTAAATGCTAATAGTATTAGTTAAAACTCAAAAGTTCATTAAAATACACATGCAGGGTATCAAATTAAAGCTACACTCGTTGTGAATCCAGGCAACAAGTCAGATTTTTAAAATGCTTTTCGGCGACAGCATGAGAAGCTATTATCTGATAGCATGCACCAATACACTACAACACAAAAGCACAGCAGGGGACGTAAACAAAATAATTAGCATTTCGGCGTTACACAAACCGCACAATAAAATAGAAAACAGTCATTACCTTTCACCATCTTCTTTGTTGGCACTCCTAGATGTCCCATAAACACTATTGGGTCTTTATTTCGATTAAATCGGGCCATATAAAGCCAAGATATCGTTATATGTAGACTGTGTGATAAACGAAAAAAACAGCGATTTCACAACGTAACGTCATTTTTAAAATTCAAAAAGTAGACGATAAACTTTCACAAAACACTTCGAAATACGTTTGTAATGCTACTTTAGGTATTAGTAAACGTTAATAAGCGATAAAAATCATCCGTAGGCGATGTAAAAATCATTAGCTGTCGTCTTGGAAAAATTTCACGAGAGAGCTCTTCCGGAATGATCTGGGCGGAGACTGGAGGTAAGTGGTGCCCCTGTTTCGGTTCAACCAAGAATCAAAGATGATTCAATTCACAAGACTCTAGACAACATGGGAATGCTGTGGGAGTTGAATGCTCGGTCTTATCTAATTCGGCTCACTGTTAACAATTGCTGGAAGTGGCGCAAGGATATTTATTTCCATTTTCTGTGATCAGGTTTTCCTGCGCTTTCCGATGTAACGCACGTTATGTTATAGCCACAGTCGTGATTTAACCAGTTTTAAAAACGTCCGAGGGTTTCCTATCCACACATTCTAACCATATGAACGTACTATATTCCTGGCATGAGTAGCAGGGCGCTGAAATGTTGCGCGATTTTTAACAAAATGTTCAAAAAAGTAGAGGGTAGGAGCAACTGGTTAAATCAAACTTTGCATATTGTCGTATAGTCTGCCTAAATTTTGATCAGTATTTCCGAGTGAGTATGAATTCTTGTGTAAATTTATAATTTGCTGACAAGTTTAAAGTACAGTGAAGTGAATATATGTGGTGACAAACCGGTGACGACCGGGTGATTTAAATCATTGATGAGATATCAGTAGGGGGTCAGCACAGTCTGATAGCTTTCAATTGATGAGAGATCACTTTAAGGCCTAGGATAGTCTCGATAGGGATCAGGAATAGAGATCAGTAGGGGATAGTTAACTACTATTCATTAAACCTGGTGCCGAGGGGGACAAATTGTCATTTTGTCCTGTGGCCCGGTCTAGGCCAGTCTGATAAGAGATTCTCTGATAGGGATCGGACATGTGTAATAAATTCTGATAGGGGTTAGCTCGATAGGGATCAGGAATAGAGATCAGTAGGGGATAGTTAACTACTATTCATTAAACCTGGCGCAGAGGGGGACAAATTGTAATTTTGTCCTGTGGCCCGGTCTAGGCCAGTCTGATAAGAGATTCTCTGATAAGGATCGGCTTTCAGGGGTCAGAGATATAACGTTTTGTTTTGTCTTGTTTTGTCTATTTGTAACTGTTTATATTAAAATGCAATGTGCTTGTAATTGTTTCCATTAAGATTGTTGGTGGTTAGATAGAGAGAGAGAGAGAATTCAATAAGGGTTATTTGATAAATCCGAAACTTCTATGTTGTATGCACCTATGACTTCTGTGTTAAATGTATAATCAGGAACAAAATGACTGATGTATAATTGAAATAAGATCTGAGCATAATATTCAATATCGAGACTAAATAGTCGAATTGATCTCTATACAAACCAGTTTTTTCTCAAACTGAATATACGAGGGAGCAGCTCTGAGATAAGGCAGAGTACGTGGCTCCAGGAATTCATCACGGGTATTTACCAGTGACGGGCTAAGTATACTCAGATAGTCTGAATATATATTTCAATTGGTCAAAATATACATATATATTTACTAAAATATACAATACATGACAAATGGTGACCCCGACGTGGTCTGGTAAAAGGACATCGCTGGACATTGGTGTGCCAGCCGATTGGCCAGTACTGTCGTCGGACGGTGTGTCTCACAAATCCTGACCGGTCAAATAAAAAGGGTAAGCAGACACCTGTTGTGAAAAACTAAAGTTCTGCACATTGGAGTTATCCAAATTTAGTTTTGTGAGACACCTGTTTGATGTAAGTTACTAAATTTAAACTACAATGATGTGTGAGATTGGAAAATAGTTGAGAAAGTAATATCTCCATTGGCAACTGCAATTTTATTATTGATCAACCATACTTAATGGTGCATTGTGTATGGGATGTACTAGTATGCCTGGCTGGTAGGTGATAACAGAGAACACTTACTACATGTATGAATGATGGGTAACGGGTGGCCACCAAAGCTTGAATGGATAGTCTGGGACTACATGCATGAGTGGTGGGTAACGAGTGATCACCAAAGTGCGAATAGAAAGCCATATGATGCGAACGTGATGTATTAGGCAGGGCCAGCCAAGTGTGAATGATGGATATTTAAATTGATTACTCTGACTTGAGACCGATTTAGCCTTCGGGAAAGGGTCTCTCTAAGGTCCTAACTAAGCATAGGTGTGTGTGAAGTACATGGGGTAGTGAAGAAAAGGTGATAATCCAGGGGACACTAGACTTCTTAATACCCTAGGGGACCCACAGTGCATAATTGAGTTCTTACTTTAGACATATTGGGGGCCGATTTAGCCATAGGGAAAGGGTACCACTTGGGTTTTAGTAAAGGCGTGGGTTGTTGGCAGTATTGTAGTGTACATGGAATGTCGTTGGAAATAGAAAAGGGGTTGAGAACGCTGAAGTCCATTCTAGAATTCAATAAAGGCAGAGAGGATAAGGAGTGGAGGAGACGGGGTGAGTAGCTGTACAGAGAATGGACAGAAGGCGGGGCTATTGCATCTCCTACTGGTCTGCTTGCTGGGGAGAATGGACAGAAGGCGGGGCTATTGCATCTCCTACTGGTCTGCTTGCTGGGGAGAATGGACAGAAGGCGGGGCCATTGCATCTCCTACTGGTCTGCTTGCTGGGGAGAATGGACAGAAGGCGGGGCCATTGCATCTCCTACTGGTCTGCTTACTGGGGAGAATGGACAGAAGGCGGGGCCATTGCATCTCCTACTGCTGGGGAGAATGAAGATTTGTGTGTGTATGTGTAAATTGGGGAGAATGGACAAGGCGGGGCTATTGCATCTCCTACTGGTCTGCTTGCTGGGGAGAATGAGGATTTGTGGTGTATGGTGTAAATTGAAGCTTACTGGCGTAAATGAAGATTGTGAGACTCAAATCGCGTGCATGAAATACGCTTGATATTCAGTCGGGGACTAATATCGGTATGAATGAGGTCGGGGACCAAGCGAGTGTGGTACATTAGGTATTTCAGTTGGAGCTGGTACCGGTGAGAATGTTGAAAAAGTAGCAGGCTTGCTGATGAGAGTTATATCATAGAATATTGGGGGGTGTGCATGACTGTTGGAAAAGGTGTTCAACTCTATTAACGTAAAATTCTGTGTGTAGAGTTATATTATGAGGTTTGAACTATACTAATATTGTGGAATTACATAATCAACATCTGAACATACTTACGTTAAACATTAATTGAGCCACTGAGTAATAGATAAGATATACACTAGGTACGGGGCGACGGGTGTGGTCGATGTAAGACGGGAGTGGTGTTCTAACCAAGTGCTGAGAAATAAGGTAGATTTATTTTGTTATTTTAATTAATTTACACAAGTACTTCCCGGTTATTGATTTTGATTTGATTGTTCAGATAACACCACTGAAATTAAACAGGAGGTTAAGGTATACTAACATTAGAATCTGTTTTCATTATGGGGAACAATGGAAGGCCCGCAGAGGGGATTGCAGGCTAAGGTTTTTATGTTAAAGGGACAGTGCACATTTATCACAGTTGTTTGTGTGTCTAATGGCTGGGTATCTAAGAAGTATTTTTGGGGAGACAATTTGGAGAAACACGAATAAAACATGAAACATCGAGACAAATTATTTGAGTTTGAGGGGATTATCATAATTATTAGGTTTTGTTTTTGTAGTAAACGTTTGGGTTAAGGGGATTTCCACGTTCCCAGAGACATGGTATTTTACAGATAGGGGAAAGGCAGACGGAGGGGCCCTCCCCCGCACTGCAGAGACCTTGAAGGTTGGAGAGCAGAGGAGAGGTTTTGGAAAGGGGGGGGCCAGGACAGGCAAAGATAGCAGTTGCTGAGTGGAGACAGGGGAGAGAGTTGGACATGTGGAAAATGATGGGGGCGCTCCTTCATGATGATGTCAGACATAAGGATAATATACTAATCTTACCTAAGTCATGATTTAGAGTAGGTAAGGTTGTTACCTGGGCAGAGCCAGGTATCAAAAGGGGGATGGGTAAATGTGGTCTAGGATAGGATGGGGCCGATTGGATAAGAAACTAATAATAAAAAAATAAAAAAATGTAAGCTAACAATTGGGCATAGAAGTTAAAGATATAATCAGATAAAACATATGAGAAATTGTTTGTTAACCAAGCCTGTATGTCCAGGATTTTATGCATTACAGGTGAACTACAGGTGAAGTCACTCAATCCAGTCCCAGAGGCTTGGGGACCATAGAAGACCCCTGGTGACAGCTAGCTGAAAGAGCTACCCAGATTCATATCGCACGGCGGGAGGATAAGACACTTTTTCACTGTCGGACATTAAAACAGTGTTCGAGAGAAGAACTGGAATTAACAGAATTCCGGGGGCCAACTCTCGAATGAAGTAAACCTACCTGTCCTATCACCCCTGTTTTTGTTCATAGAAGTGAGGATGTGTCTGGCTCTGGCTAAGTGATGTGTATTTTGTTCCAAAATAAGCATAAGAGATCCCTAGATCTGGGTAGACAAGAAGTTAGAGTAGAGATTACATGATAACCGACTTCGGACAGTTCTAGGATTGGAGAAGAGGGTATCCTTATAGCATGGGGGATCCCATTAAGGGTGGATAGGTTTTCCATGATATGGGGAAACCTGGGAGCAATGTTGAACTTTGTAAAGGTGATGAAATCCTACTAACCATCAAAACTATTAAGCTCTCTGATGCAGGAACTCACACCCTCGGACTACAAAGGACGAGGACAGACATGATGGGTGTGTTTTCTATTAAGGTACTGCCAAGACCAGAGGTAACCGGACACACTCCTCTACCACCACTGTGTTAAAAATACCATTCAGGTAATTAATGTTAGAGACTATTCGGCTATTGATCAATTAGGAACTGAGACTGGTTTTGATAGTAGGGACAATTTGTGGCTGTCTTATATGAGGTACACAGCTAAAACCCTGAGAGGAAAGGACTGCATTATTTGTAGTCATGCTAGACCTGTTCTGGCTACACACCCATTTGCTGTAGGAGAAGGAGAGGGGTGGTTGTGTATTCTGAGAAGTTTTACCAGGTTAAGCCCAATTCAACCCTCTGTTCCTCTTTGAGCCTTGTGTTTCCTGCAGTACCTCCTCATGGGGCCATTTGGGGTGTTGAGGCATGGGGGGGGAAATTGCAGTTGCATCACGGGTACAGGTAATGGCATTGATTATGGGAGATTGCCTGAAGCTGATTGCAGTAGTAACATAACCATTAATTCCACTTGGCCAGTTACAGGCCTAAACCAAACTAAGTGGTCTGGCGGATGTGTGGAGCCAAAGAGTGCTGAGACCCATTCTTAGAGGAGAATGGCAAGGTACGTGTGGTCTGACCAGTTTGATAATTCCACCGACCATTGTTGATGTTACTGCTGAACAGCTGTTGGGTTCTGTATCCAAGGGACCTGAAAACATTCCATCCCATGGGAGACATAGACGTAGCGCTCCATGGACAGAGAATGTAGTTGACATAAACACTAACCTGTTGGGTGTGCCAGTGGGGGTTCCTCATGAGTTTCAGGCCTTGGGTAGGAATGATGGACTCTGGCACTTACTACCTACTATGGGTCCAGCCATGGTGGATGCTAGACAGACTGCATGGATTAATTATATCTACTATAATCAACTCCCGTGATGCACTCACTGGTATGTCTGAACAGCTTGAGGCCACATTTGGGGTTTCCAGACAGAATAGACTTGCCTTGGATATGCTTCTTGCCAGTCAGGGGGACGTTTGCAAGATGTTCGGTAAACAATGTTGCACGTATATTCCTAATAATACCAGTCCAGATGATATCTACATTTACATTTACATTTAAGTCATTTAGCAGACGCTCTTATCCAGAGCGACTTACAAATTGGTGCGTTCACCTTAAGACATCCAGTGGAACAGCCACTTTACAATAGTGCATCTAAATCTTTCAAGGGGGGGGGGGTGAGAAGGATTACTTTATCCTATCCTAGGTATTCCTGAAAGAGGTGGGGTTTCAGGTGTCTCCGGAAGGTGGTGATTGACTCCGCTGTCCTGGCGTCGTGAGGGAGTTTGTTCCACCATTGGGGGGCCAGAGCAGCGAACAGTTTTGACTGGGCTGCGCGGGAACTGTACTTCCTCAGTGGTAGGGAGGCGAGCAGGCCAGAGGTGAATGAACGCAGTGCCCTTGTTTGGGTGTAGGGCCTGATCAGAGCCTGGAGGTACTGAGGTGCCGTTCCCCTCACAGCTCCGTAGGCAAGCACCATGGTCTTGTAGCGGATGCGAGCTTCAACTGGAAGCCAGTGGAGAGAGCGGAGGAGCGGGGTGACGTGAGAGAACTTGGGAAGGTTGAACACCAGACGGGCTGCGGCGTTCTGGATGAGTTGTAGGGGTTTAATGGCACAGGCAGGGAGCCCAGCCAACAGCGAGTTGCAGTAATCCAGACGGGAGATGACAAGTGCCTGGATTAGGACCTGCGCCGCTTCCTGTGTGAGGCAGGGTCGTACTCTGCGGATGTTGTAGAGCATGAACCTGGTCTGTAGTTGTTGACATCGGAGGGATCGAGTGTAGGTTTTTTCAGAAGGGGTGCAACTCTCGCTCTCTTGAAGACAGAAGGGACGTAGCCAGCGGTCAGGGATGAGTTGATGAGCGAGGTGAGGTAAGGGAGAAGGTCTCCGGAAATGGTCTGGAGAAGTGAGGAGGGAATAGGGTCAAGCGGGCAGGTTGTTGGGCGGCCGGCCGTCACAAGACGCGAGATTTCATCTGGAGAGAGAGGGGAGAAAGAGGTCAGAGCACAGGGTAGGGCAGTGTGAGCAGAACCAGCGGTGTCGTTTGACTTAGCAAACGAGGATCGGATGTCGTCGACCTTCTTTTCAAAATGGTTGACGAAGTCATCTGCAGAGAGGGAGGAGGGGGGGAGGGGGAGGAGGATTCAGGAGGGAGGAGAAGGTGGCAAAGAGCTTCCTAGGGTTAGAGGCAGATGCTTGGACTTTAGAGTGGTAAAAAGTGGCTTTAGCAGCAGAGACAGAAGAGGAAAATGTAGAGAGGAGGGAGTGAAAGAATGCCAGGTCCGCAGGGAGGCGAGTTTTCCTCCATTTCCGCTCGGCTGCCCGGAGCCCTGTTCTGTGAGCTCGCAATGAGTCGTCGAGCCACGGGAGCAGGAGGGGAGGACCGAGCCGGCCTGGAGGATAGGGGACATAGAGAATCAAGGGATGCAGAAAGGGAGGAGAGGAGGGTTGAGGAGGCAGAATCAGGAGATAGGTTGGAGAAGGTTTGAGCAGAGGGAAGAGATGATAGGATGGAAGAGGAGAGAGTAGCGGGGGAGAGAGAGCGAAGATTGGGACGGCACGATACCATCCGAGTAGGGGCAGTGTGGGAAGTGTTGGATGAGAGCAAGAGGGAAAAGGATACAAGGTAGTGGTCGGAGACTTGGAGGGGAGTTGCAGTGAGATTAGTGGAAGAACAGCATCTAGTAAAGATGAGGTCGAGCGTATTGCCTGCCTTGTGAGTAGAGGGGGAAGGTGAGAGGGTGAGGTCAAAAGAGGAGAGGAGTGGAAAGAAGGAGGCAGAGAGGAATGAGTCAAAGGTAGACGTGGGGAGGTTAAAGTCGCCCAGAACTGTGAGAGGTGAGCCGTCCTCAGGAAAGGAGCTTATCAAGACATCAAGCTCATTGATGAACTCTCCGAGGGAACCTGGAGGGCGATAAATGATAAGGATGTTAAGCTTGAAAGGGCTGGTAACTGTGACAGCATGGAATTCAAAGGAGGCGATAGACAGATGGGTAAGGGGAGAAAGAGAGAATGACCACTTGGGAGAGATGAGGATCCCGGTGCCACCACCCCGCTGACCAGAAGCTCTCGGGGTGTGCGAGAACACGTGGGCGGACGAAGAGAGAGCAGTAGGAGTAGCAGTGTTATCTGTGGTGATCCATGTTTCCGTCAGTGCCAAGAAGTCGAGGGACTGGAGGGAGGCATAGGCTGAGATGAACTCTGCCTTGTTGGCCGCAGATCGGCAGTTCCAGAGGCTACCGGAGACCTGGAACTCCACGTGGGTCGTGCGCGCTGGGACCACCAGATTAGAGTGGCCGCGGCCACGCGGTGTGGAGCGTTTGTATGGTCTGTGCAGAGAGGAGAGAACAGGGATAGACAGACACATAGTTGACAGGCTACAGAAGAGGCTACACTAATGCAAAGGAGATTGGAATGACAAATGGACTACACGTCTCGAATGTTCAGAAAGTTAAGCTTACGTAGCAGGAATCTTATTGACTAAAATAATTCAAATGATACAGTACTGCTGAAGTAGGCTAGCTGGCAGTGGCTGCGTTGTTGTTGTTCTATCTCTCTATAGTGCTGTTTCTTGTATTATGGTCTCTTGTTTCTTTAGAGGTTTCACTTTGTTGTCCTTTTTCTTTTCCTTTTTCTTCTGTCCTTATATCTATCTTATATCTTATATCTAGGGCGGGCTTGATGCACTAGATGAGGTCCACAGGGGGGGTGGAGGAGTCTGTTCTCTTGGCCTGGTTTGGTAAGTACACTGATATGATGGTTACTGGATTTCTGACCCTAATTCTTGTATTATTTGTTATTGATGTGATGTGCTGCTTGCATCATACCGTGTTCTAAGAAATATGTTACAGATATGGTGAAGGCTTCAGGCATGTTGCCTTTGCTTGATGCTCCAGTTGGAGATGCCGATACGGAAGCATGCTTTCAGGAGAGGATGGGACTGATTGAGGATGACCCATGGTATGCTGTGGGTGAGGTAGTAGAATAATTTTACACCACCACAGTTCCTTGTTATAAATTTTTATGATAGGTTTTCTTTCCAGTATGTTTGTTCTCCCTGTTGTAAAGGTTTAGAGTCCCTGGGTGGCAAGGAGCCCACCTGGTACAGGATAGGAGTAGCTGAGAGGACCAGATGGTTTCTAATAATTCTTTCCTCTGTTTTCCATGACCAAAGTTTTATCCTACATCTTACATGTCAATAACAATAACGTTTTATCCTGTTTTTGATAAGTGACACCCTTGTGGGAGTCAAAAGGGGGACCTAAATTATAGACAATAGACATATATCACTTGTTATTAATAATAAACTTTTTATTATTTTCATGAAATGCTATGACTGCTGAAATAAAGGATAATGAGTGTCAAAAGGGGGACTTAACCTGTTGCTTCTACCCTCTACTTTTTTGAACATTCTGTTAAAAATCGCGCAACATTTCAGCGCCCTGCTACTCATGCCAGGAATATAGTATATGCATTTGCTTAGTCTGTGTGGATAGAAAACACTCAGACGTTTATAAAACTGGTTAAATCACTGCTGTGGCTTTACCAGAACAGCATTTACATCGAAAAGCACAGGAAAAACTGATCACTGAAAATGGAAAATATATCCATGCGCTACTTGAACCCATTGATAAAGGTGAACTACAATTAATTGACTGAGGTTGCAGTACCTACAGCTTCCACACGGTGTCTAGAGTCTTGTCATTTCCCTTTGAGTTTTTTCTTGGTCAAACACATGCAGGGCACCGTATTTCTTCAGGTCTAGGACCGGATATTTTCGTTGAGTTTCTAGCCGGACATTTTTCCAGACGGACAGCTAATGATCTTTACATCGCCTCCTGATGAATTTTATCTCTTATTAACGTTTACTAATACCTAAAGTTGCATTACAAACGTATTTCGAAGTGTTTTTATCGTCGACTTTTTGAATTTAAAAAAATGACGTTACGTTTTGAAAACGCTGTTTTTTTCGTTTATCACACAGTCAACATATAACGATATCTAGGCTTTATATGGACCGATTTAATCGAAATAAAGACCCAATAGTGTTTATGGGACATCTAGGAGTGCCAACAAAGAAGATGGTGAAAGGTAATGACTGTTTTCTATTTTATTGTGCGGTTTGTGTAACGCCGAAATGCTAATTATTTTGTGTACGTCCCCTGCGTGGCTTTTGTGTTGTAGTGTATTGGTGCATGCTATCAGATAATAGCTTCTCATGCTTTCGCCGAAAAGCATTTTAAAAATCTGACTTGTTGCCTGGATTGTGTATTTTAATGAACGTTTGAGTTTTAACTAATACTATTAGCATTTAGCGTAGCGCATTTGCATTTCCAGAGCTCTAGTTGGGACGCAAGCGTCTCAGGTAGAAGCAAGAGGTTAAATTTCACACCATTTTCTTTTGTTCTGCTTTTGAATGAGCTGTTGTTCATTTTTGTTCACACCCTTGGGGTTATTTTACATTATAGCCATTACCATATATATGATTGAATATTATCTGCTGTTGCCTTGGGTGGATGTGTGTATGTGTTATGTTCTCTAGCTGATTTGAAACATTGTTAAAAGTATCAGGGCCATGGAACTTTCTCATGCTGGGAAAATACAGAAGGGAGGGCACATTCAGAGCGTGGGGTTGCGAGAACAAGCGGTCTTTTGTTAGATAACAGGAGCCAGGCGCGAGATAACGGTATGGAGCATGAGACCCATCTTTTCAGCTTATGTCGTGTCCCATCTGGGATGGGAAGAGGGGGCAATTATGGTCTTTGTGGGCCATTTCTGTATAGACTTACCTAGTTGCTTGGAGTAATGTAGCTGGACTATATCACATCTCTTAGGAGTTGTGATTCCAACTTTTTCCTGCTGGAAAAGGTTGGCTTATGTGGACAAACATTTTACTTATAGCTTAGAGCTGTTGTTCTCTGCAATTGTTAAATGAGGGTTGTAAGTTCCTAGGTGGCTGGTAGCCAACTTAGTACATAGTGGGATTGAGTGGAGAACTTGGTGGTAATACATATACATCCATTTCTTTTTAATGTTGTGCCTTTTTCATAGCCCCTTTGGGAAAAGTTTTCTTTTGTATCAGAATCTAGTTAGGTTGTGTCACGTCTCTGGGGAGATGTGAAGAGAGGGATTTGTAGAGGACTGCTAATTCCTATGTAGGTGACATTACACTACTATAGCTGAGACAACGTATTTTCATAAGTAAAACAGGTTGGGCCCCATACAGGATATTTCTCACACACACACTCACTCAAATCATCCAGAACACTGTCACAACAGGATACTCCTAGCCACAGGTGCTAGCCGGCAGTTCGGCCACAACTCCCCTGAAGATAGGGACGTATACGCTCTTACACACTGACCCCAGAAGACAGGGACGACGCACATACAGTACACACATAGCTGCCGAGGACACCCAGATAAGACACCCACAGATTGGCAGAAAGCCTAGACTTAGAGACAAACTAGCACACACACATAATCTCCCTCCCAGCCGAACATTGTGTGACTGAAGATAGCGCACACACCAGATCTCCTTTTCAGCTGAACATGGTGTGACGACCAAGAACAGGCATGGCAGGATACTACGATGACGGACAGACAACAGAGCCAATGCCGGATGACTACACCCCAGCCTGATCCAATCCGAAGATCCGGTCTCCTAGAAATCAACCTACTTTCTGTTCTGTATATGAAGCTTGTACCTACTGTTAGCAAGGTTCCTTTCTGCTAGTCTCTGATGAGCTAACAGAGGGGCCCGTATATACGCTGTACCAGATATCTTCACTCTGAATAAACCTGTCGCTTGTCGTACAATCTACCACCTTGTCTGCATCGATCCTTGACCGACTCACCCTTTATCATATCCCATTATCAACACACCTTATGGTTAATTTCTCTTTTATTGGAATCCTCATCTACTAAAGTCTGACATTAAGTCTCACCCGTATACAATACATTACTGTTCCTTTAGGACTTTTACTAAGATTGTCGCTCCAAATCAGCCTACTTGTAGGGTTGACCGAAGACAAATAGACCGAGTCTCAAGAGTCTCCGTCCACTCGTCGTTCAATCTGATATTAGTTTTCACCCGTATACAGCGATCACTACAGTAATCCCTATTCCTATAGGACTTTGAACTAAAATATCGCCCCAAATATAGCTTAATCTGTAGAGTTGATTGAAAATGACCAACGGAAAAGCAACTCAATTGTTCCCCATAATCTAAATAAAGACCACCAACCTGCAGTATCTATTATCAAGAACTATATGTCTATGGGATCACTTGTTCTGTCTTTCCGCTGGATACATTGTTCAATCTGACATTTAACTCACCCGTATACAGTAATCATCGTTCCTTTAGGACTTTTAGCTTAAACTATGTCGCTCCAAACATAGCCTACTTGTAAAGTTGACCGAAAACAAATGGACCGAGGCCAGTCCCAAACCAATCCTGCAGTGCCTATTCTTGAAAGCTGATGGCATAAAATCACCTGTTCCGTTTCTTCCCACGGAACCTCAACCACACGATCACTTTTCACTATCAAGAACACTGACTACTAAAAACCGGGAAAGACCCCCCTTCCATACATCGCTCGATCTGACTCTAGTTTTCACCCGTATACAGTGATCACTGTAGGACTATACAGTAATCCCTGTTCTCTATAGGACTTTGAACTACAATGTCGCTCCAAGCATAGCCTATTTGTAGAGTTGACTTTCAAACTGAGAACAACTTAAATCCACTCTATGATAATTTAAATCATTCCCCCTTAATCAAGAATAAAAATTACTGACCTTATCGCCGACTGGGAAAGCAATGTTCGTTGTATCTAGTCACTCTCTCTGTCCTCTGTGATAATACGCAGGCCTGTTTCAATTTTAACCTCAATTCAGAGGTCAGGTCTTTAGTAAAATGAGTCAAAAACTCGTCCGTGCACGATTTTCCAGCGTACTACCTACAGGCACAGAGAAGGATTTTTAGATCCGGCTACTGGAAGGACCAATTGATAGAGGAATTCTAAATCCCTTTATGTTTTGTTGCCAAAACCAATTCAATTCACACTCATTTCTAATTCATGATAAGTTGTAAGTTTATCATTTGCATGAATTAGCAAGAGACCAGTCTTAAAAACAAGTTCAGCATTTATTCTTGATGAGTACTGACCCATAATACAAAGAACATTACATTTTAAAGAAAGAAGACATAAAATGACGTCATCAGTTTCACACCCTCTCCCAGCCTTACAATGGCGCAGTATTCACTCCTGGAGATAATAATTTCTGCTTACATTTTCAGTAACAGCTCAACTAAAAACATAATAGTATTAGAATAAATGATTCTAATCATTAATGTATACATAATTGATCATCTAAACTATATTTTCCTCTAACAGTCGCGGATGGATATTTATTTCCATTTTCAGTGATCAGATATTCCTGCACTTTTCGATGAAACGCACGTTCTGTTACAGTCACAGCCGTGATTTAACCAGTTTTATAAACGTCTGAGTGTTTTCTATCCACACATACTAATCATATGCATATACTATATTCCTGGCCTGAGTAGCAGGGCGCTGAAATGTTGCACAATTTTTAACAGAATGTTCGAAAAAGTAGAGGGTCGACTTAACAGGTTAACAAGTCATGCATAACTTTATCTTCAACAGGCCTTTGATCTTCAGACGGTAAGCTCGCAGGTACAGGCATTACAGGGGCGTGGCTCTCGCTAGGCTCGTCATCTTTTAAAGGGTCCTGTAGGGAAATAGTTAAATGGCCTGTCTCTCTCTCCCCTTGTTTCACCAAGGACAAATACCTTTGCAAGAGGTTTGTGTATTTTTGGACCTTATCATAGGGGTTCAATCCTTTTTGATTCAAAATATCCTTCATGGCCGTATCCAAATCATTTTCCGCTGTTTGTCTGATATTTTCGGGACCCTGCACTTGTTTTTTAAGTCTATCCAACTCTTGTTGTGGCACCAGATACATTTTATTGGCCATCACCCTATGTGTTCAACCACCACGTCTGGCAGCAATAAGGCTGGTGATGAAGGGCACGGCTATACTTAGTAAAGGTAGAATAAAACCGCCAGACTGTTGTATGCTATGTCGTTTCTTTTGAAGACTGACCCTTTTATTGGCAAAGAGTTTGATCGCGGTCTTTTGTCTCTTTAATTTTTTCAATTATGTCAGGGTGAGTGGAATGCGTCCTTTGAGAAGATTCAAAGCAATCTCACATAGGGATAATATGAGATCTGAAGAACAGTGACCCAAGATGGCCTTCCGTTCATTAGATGTAGCCCCAACTAGGCTTCTCAAGAGGGGCAAGTTTCTTTTTAAACGCAGAGACATAGCGGTTACTTTTTAGGAATGTACGCAGCCGGCCACGGGAACAGACCTGTTCGTAGCCTCAGGTGTTCTGGAGTATTTGCTTTTAAATCCACGATTAAATAAGAAAATGGCGCTTTGGTAGCGTCCTCGTAGCTCTCCATAAAGTAGGATTTCCTTCCCGGGTACATCTGCTGAGCTAGAGTGTTAATTTGTAGTTTGTCTCTAGGTTTTTTGAACAAAACCATGTAATTGGCGTTCAAACTGATGGTGCGGCTATTTTTACCTTGGTGAAACACATTCTGCACCAAGTAAAGCACGGACAGGTTTCTATGATGAGTATATTGGGTAAACGCTCTGGCAATTTCGGGATGTTCGCTACCTGCAAATAGCATATCGTCCAAAACCAGCAGATTGTTTTTATGAGGAGGTAAAAGTTCATCATCAGACAGGGAATCAGGTATTCCTTCAACAAACTTGATTTTTATTGTCTTCAACAATTCATCATACAGAGGTTGATAACATGAATAACACCACACAACATTATCAGGCTTTTGAGATAACACATGGTCAGAATTCTCGAAAATACTTTTTACAAAACAAGTTTTACCACTATTCGAAGGCCCTGCGATTAAGGCCGAAAATGGTAGTTGCAACCGGGGGTCAAAACCTTCTACAGCAGTCATTATATCCTAAGCTTTAAGAAACCCTGTAGCTTGTAGCATAAGTCAGTAGCCAAAGGGACAATGTGGTCCAGGCAGGCAAAGCAGTCTCTTGTCATAGACAACCCTGAATCTTTTAGTAAGTGGGGCATTCCTCAGATGGAAGCCCTTTTTTATACCTAACAATCTTTTTGTAGGAGCTCAAAATCTCCAAGTCACTATTCCTGTCATTTAGGAACCCCTCGACCAAGCGTGTGATTGATTCCAAGTTTTACACGCGGGGAATTTTCATAGTTTTGAGTCACGCCTGACACACTGCGGTATGTAGCATAAGTCAGTAGCCATAGGACAATGTGGTCCCGTCAGGCAAAAGCAGTCTCTTGTCATAGACGACCCTGAATCTTTTAGTGAGTGGGGCATTCCTCAGATGGAAGCCCTTTTTATCCCTAACAATCTGTTTGTAGGAGCTCCAAAATCTCCAAGTCACTATTCCTGTCATTTAGGAACCCCTCGACCAAGCGTGTGATTGATTCCAAGTTTACACGCTGGGCATTTTCATAGTTTTGAGTCACGCCTTTGGCTTTCAACACCACGTGATTCTTTTGCATTCTAAAAGCATAGCTTTTGGGCCCACAGGATGACCATTCTGTGATATGGTCACCCTCTGCGAGTTCACTCGTTAAGCCACCCAGATAGTTGCTGAGTGGGGGGCTCCAATTCCCCGGTTTTCTTACATAGACCACAGAGTCTGTGTCGTGGTAAAGTACCCGCCTCTGAAGCTGCTCCATGAGCTTGTACAGTTCAAGTCGGCCATAGGCCGTGGTAAATGCTGCAAGAAACACATTTACATTACCCGGGGGTAGAACCCACTTCTTGTTACGTCGCCATTGCACCAAGGCAATATCTTGACTCAAGAATGAAAAATGTGAAATTTCGTATTGGTCCGAAAAAACAAATTCCCAAAATTCTTCAGGGTCTTTAATAATCGACGTTGTTAGCATATTACACCTCTGCGCTAATTTGCCCCAAAGCGAATTTAAGTACAATTTCGACACATTTCGTTTGGTTTTGTTGACCTCTATTCTGTCAGGGTCAAGAAGGATGCCTTCTCTGTCGTGATAGTCTTGAATGTACCTGTCTTTACTCTCTTGATCTGTGACCGATGCAGGATAGCCTGAAGCCATTTGCTTACATCTCAAGAAGGTCTTGATGTACTCTTTAAAAGAGTGTCTGATTTCTTGGAAAAATTCCATACTTCAAAGATTTTGGCCACACGATACCCCATCTCTAAAGCCTTAGAGAATTCAACTGTGACCCACACTCCTGTCAGGGCCCTTTCTTGATCGGAGTGATCACATGGGGTTTGTTGTTTGTTTTCACTGCAGGTGCGACAAAGGGGAAAGAAAAGTTTTCCTTGAGGGCCCCTGTAAGGCAACACAGGTATAAACAAACCCCTAGGAGGGTAGACTGTTGCTTTGATCAGACCAAAATAGTTTTGAGGTAAGTCAAAATCACGATGAATAATTTCCGGATGCCCTATAGGATAGCATGAGGAACTCATTACATGAGGATAAAGGGATGTAAAAACTACATAGCCTATTGTCTCGTCGGGTTGCGCTACATAGCGCAATGTCAAAGCATTGGTACGGCCGCCATACAAGGCCTGTCGGGGTTCCAGGGGTTCTGGGGTGTCAAAGCTGGAAAGGAAGGCTTGAACATGAGGATCAGACTTTTTGAGGGCTGTCCATTCGTGCTCCCACAAAACCACCACTTTTAGACCGTAAGTAGCCTGTAAAGAATCAACTTTGTCTTGAAACTCTTGGTACATTTCCCCAAAAGTCTTTTGGGTTAGGAAACACATGGTCTGGGGCACAAAGCAAGATTTGCAACCATGGAAGAAACAACTGTTGTACTCATACACGGTCTAAACCCCGTCAATCTGGGTGTAGCCATCTACATGGTAAGAGCCAAACGCCTTCTCCCCCACATTCAAAGCATGTTGAATAAAAATGTCTTTATCCTGGGCCATATACTCTAACCATTGAATGGACCCACTAGAGTATGACTTGAATTGGCGTCGGTAGTTGTCAGGCGAAGGGATAGCTATAGAGGCTGTAGGCAGATAGTGTGTCGGTAGGTTTTCATGCATGCCGATGCAATAGTTGTACAACTCCAGGGGTCAATACCGGCATCTTTGATTACCTCTTCTCTGAATCTGAGGCATCCTTCACGAAGTATAACCACATCATTGTCACAGTATGATTCCATCTCTTTATGGAAATCAAAGGTGCCATGTCTTACTGTCTCGTACCACGTCATGAATCTCTCACGCTCTTTGGGAGACATTTGATCACACCCGTACATTTCAGGGCTGGGATATGATCCGACATAATTTAGATTCTCCTCAGATGTGAAGAAGTGGGGGAACCAGCCTTTCACAGAGTTTTCAAAACCCAAGGCCTCTGGCATTTGAGCCAAGCGCATGGGTAAGAATCTTAAACTGTCAATGTATCTCTGGTTCAAGGCTGGGTCTACAAAACACAAGATTTTACTACCTTGAGCTATGACCCTGGGTGCTACGCCTTGCTGTATCAATGGATTCAGAAGCAGGTAAGAATCGTAGGCTCTAGCATTGTGGGCTATAAATGTGAAGTTTCGGTACTGTGGCTTTGTAAAATGTTTTAGAAAGAGTAGTGCACAATTGGATCCTTCTGCAGACCACTTTTCCCCCTTGAATGTCGTGGTAGATACAAAAATAGGCAAATGATCCCCCGATTGCTGATTTGTCTCAAAATCATAGAACACATATTTCTCTGAATGTTCATCTTCAGCCAAGGGCTGAATATAACACTTGTGTGGCACTTCTTGAACCACTTCAGCGTCTCTGCTTTTCAAAGGCCCTTTACAGATTGGACAATGTATGATTCCACACACATGCGGTTTAGGGCTATCTATTTTAAGGTTGTAATTGCAATGACATTTTGGGCATTTCTTGTTAATGGCACAAATGCTTACAGATTTACATGCCTTAGGGTGCCATGTTTCAATTTTGTGTTCATCGTAACAGTAGGTCGAACGACATGTGCGGTGGCAATCCACACAGGGTGTCAAGTTTAAGGGTTGCATTGGGCACTCTGCATCCTGACATACCGAACAGTTATAACGGCACGAGTGTCCCCCCTTTCGGGTGTAGCCGGTATGGCAGGATGGACACACATATGGTGAGCCTAAAAATGCTGTGATGTTGGTAACGGCGTAGTAATGTTCGTTTTGCACATAAAAGTACAGAATCTGAGGGTGAGGTTGGGGGGTGTTTTGGAACTTCAAGAGAGCTGCATTAGCTCTACTGTGGTACAAAACCACAATCTTGATATTCAGAAAGTTTTCAAATTTGACTATGTCGAGAAAGCCACCCCATCCTGTATACCGAGACCCACCCCCGTTTGGATCTCTCTAGCCTTTTGCAATGCCGTCAGATCAGTACATCCAGGGTTAAGTAAATGCGCTAGGCCTATTGCAAAACATAGCTTATTACCTGGATTGTGAACGTTTATGAGGTAGGCCCTTTTATTGCTTATGATTTCTGACTGCATTAGGCTATCAAGCTTCCTTCTCTGCCCACCACCACCCTGGGGTTGACGTATTATTTGCACTACAAGCTCGAGGGTCCGATTGGCTATGATGGCTAAATTTGACTGAACAAGGCGGTCTAGCAGCGCGGTAAATTGTTCTAGATCTGCTTCGCAATTGGGTAAAATAAGAGATACTGTGTTATGCATCTCCACAAATTTCCAACTGTAAGACATCACGTGGTTCGCCATAATCTCTTGCCGTCTCTAACAGATCATTCAGAGTGTCCATTATCATCATGTAAAAAACCGCATAGTCAAGATTCTGATTCACCCATAGGAAATTGAAAAACTGTCGAATCTCTGTATTGTTGAATTTATTCCCGCCAGATTTATTAGAAAATTTTCCAATTCCCCAAAAACATCTTGTGGCGTTTCAGACTCTACGGACCTGGGCGTTACTGGTTGGTCTATCTCTGTTGGGGTGGCAGGGGCCAAAAATGTCTGACTCTCGTTCAACCTATTAATTAAGGTTATGAGGGCTTCGGGAATCTGTGATAACATGTTTTCATCAGGCGCCCCTGACTCGTTCATGCGATTAATCATTTCTAGGAGTTCGGCTGGAATCTGGGATAATATGCTTTCATCGGACGTCCCTGACTCGTTCATATGTTTAATAACTTCTAGGAGTTCTGTCGGTATCTGTGCTAAGAGGCTTTCAACTGTCTCCCCTTGTTGCTGTAGTTCTGCCATTTGGATAATTAAGGATGTGCGTTTTTTGGGTCTTTCTGGAATGATTGGTGTTACATGTATGATTTTAGCACCTGTATTTGCGTTTTTTAATCGGTTTGCTATTTAACATGCGTGGAATTGTTCTATGCCAGAATAACATATCGTCTCTGTACTGTCTCTCAATTAAAACCCCCAGTCGTTTGTATAGCAAAACATTCCTCGATTTCAAAGCCCTGGAAAATAATGTGAAAAACCTTTCTTGTTCGGCTGCAGGTACTGATGCCGTATAATTGACAAATACATTTCAGGTATAATAATATATATTAACAATACATAGTTAAAATACGGAGGGCTCTAGGGTGTTTTCATCGAGCGTTCCCGATTCTGCAGTGCCTTTCTCCTGGCAGTCTGAAAAAAACATTATTTGTTCTTGTTTTAACATATTCTATCATAAGAGGTATAACTAATAAAAAGACGTATAACTAATAACAAAAACATATAATGGTCTCATACCGTGTCCTTGGAGCGCCGGCTCGTGAAGCCGCAAGTTCCCTGCCCAGCAGTACTTTTCGGGAGGGGTGGATTCTGAGCAATGTACTTGGGCCACAGTTGTGCGTTTGTTGTTGGGGTCTGGAATATGTCGTGAGGGGGTGGAGGTTCCCGGGATTTGCGGTGAGTTTGAAAAAACGTTCGTACAGAACGGGAGAATTGTCCGATGTCCATAACGAATCCTTTATCATTCTATGTCGGCTGTAAATACATAAAATAGCTTTTAAAATAGTACACACTATTTTTTAATTTTTATAAATAAATATTCTTGGGTATGTGATTAATTATAAGGACCTCCAGCGAAAAAATGCTGATGGCGACTGACTGCCTGGTTTTTGAGACCGAGAATCCCCCTCATGTTGTTCCAGATCCGGTAAACCGCGTAAAAGCTGCGTAAATGTTTGGGATCCTAACAAACATTAGACAATATTACCAGTTATATGCTATATATACCCTTTTTAACGTATATTGGCATTTGGCCTGAAATACACAAATAACTTTGGTTTAATATTACAATAATACCCCGATAATATTTTTTAAAAAATCTTAAAATATATTTTTCATTTACTCACCTCCAGAAATATCCGTTAGGAGAGATTCACTTATTCAGAATATATTTTTTAATCTGTCCGGGCAGCTAAATGTTCGGGCCTGTGGTTTTTGCGCTAAAGCGGTGCTAACCGTGTTAAAATAGATGCTCCCCATTCTGTCCCTAACATGCTAAAGTACGTAAAGAGTTTGCAGGGCCGTGGTGGGATTGTTTCGGGAGATATCATGTTTGCAACCCCCCTGTATGTTTGGTTTAGAGACCAAAAGGCTGTGAATTCAAAGAGACATTCTGTCTTACAACCGGTTTGGTGGGGTACCGGGGCGCTGATTAGATATCAGTGTTTAACCCCGGGGGTCGGCCGATATCTGGACATGCCGTATGCCTGATAGTGCAAACCTTGGTTTCAAACGATTCTCTACAGATAGAGCTCTGGGACCCCGTGTTGAACCCACACCTTATGGTTTATGTAACGCACACACACACACACTCCTGCTGCTCCGTCACACGCACACTCACGCACGCCCCCTGATTCTCCATGTCTTTTTCCTTTGCGACAGAGCTGGGTGATGATGTGAAATACATTTTCCCCTAGTTAAGGGTGAGATACAGTTTAATTCCTTTTATTGAATTCCAAAATATTTTGTACAACCTTTAAGACATGTTTGAATTAAGTAACAAATTTGAATAATATTTATCACGAGTGTTTTATGTTAAAAAAAACTTGGAGGCCTGCAGTTGTACATTATTACAAACTTTAATAACCCGTAATGTTCATAACATACCATTGTAGGTAAAGACTCTAAAATAATACATGTTTTTTTCAGATATTACAGTTGTCTGCGCCAGACCCTAGCGTGAGAGAAAAGACCGCTTCCCCTTTCGTTAAATGGGTGAGATACATTTTCAAAACCAATGAGTTAATTCTAAATATTTAGCACCTACATTTTAACACACGTTATAATTCAACATTTTGTACTATTTCTTACAGATAAAGGGTCCGGTTAGCCCGTTTCTTTTGCCCGCTCCATCGAAGTTGGATGTTTTCACTCCAGGGAAAGATCCGCCTTCGGCCTTGTGAGTCCTGGGTATGTCTCAACGATAACCTCGGCCATCGCCGTAATTGTTCACGATTTTCGAAAAGACTGTCCAGCTTATTCATCAGTGTTCGGAAAATATGGTAATCGCGCCATTTAAAACTGAACATTATTTGAAAAAAATGTACATCCTTGCATGCTTTGGAGGATACATATGAACTGACAGTTTTCGACGCATTTGCACTATCAAATTGTTCACATGCTAAAATTGTCACTCTGGAGTCCGGGGTATACGCCATTGAAGCCACTCTTAGGGCCATTAGATCATTTCGTCCGCAGACCTGTTCGCGTTCAATTTGACACAGCACGAGTCTTATTTTAAGCCATTCTCTCATCCTTAGCACTGCAGAAAAACTCTCGGGTTCTTGGAATATGTAAGACATATGTCCCTCACTTGTACACAAAAATCCTTTAAAACATTCTGGAGCCTCATGCAAAACATCCTCCAGGCTTTTGTCATTGGATTCATGACATGAGCTGCAGAGCACCCCGAGAATTGGCCTTGGAGACATTTTAGATGTTTAATATTCGGGTCTTTATTTAAAAAATCGCTTGTTCTGGACATTTATAATGTATATGCCACAGCCCTATACCCCAGGACATTCCTGCTTCATCAGATAACAAACATAAGGGCAATAAAACTGGGGGTGGGGGACATACATGTTCCAAAAGTTCAAACACTCAACCCCCCCAGTTCAACCAGGCCCCTAGACATCAATCACCATGACTACTTCAAAGGATGCCATATAGATATAAAATAACACACACCCTCTAACACGTGACCACAGGAACAGGATGGACGGGCCGGAGGCCCATATTTGGACATGCACACGTGCTCATGACGCAGGGTCATAAATCAATTACTTTGACGCGTGCCGTCTACTTTAAT